>NW_024349797.1:18445543-18466807 GCF_902729225.1 Pteropus medius
AAGAATCCTTTGGATTGTATAAGCTTCAGTCTCCATACAAAACGTAGATTTAAAACAAACAAACCAAACCAAAACAAACAAACAAACAAACAAACAAACCCCAAAACGTAGATCTGCTCCAGCCAGCATTTACGCTGGACGCAGAGTGGCCAGAATGAGCCTTTCTTTTCTGAGGCGATTTTATACTATTATGTTATCGGGTTTTAAAGATGTGAAAGAATATCTTACATTATTAAAACAAAATACTTAGCATTAGTCCTTAACGTCTTACTTCCAAACATTAAGTAGAGAGTGAAATTATTCCCATTACAGAAGGACTCAGGGCCCTTTTCCATAGCATCTTTTCCTAGAGATTTCTTTGAAGTTTGTCAAGTACTTAACAAAGGAAGAAACTAAAAGATGAGATGCTCTGAGAAATTAATCTAAAATAAGTATGAAATGGACATTTAGATGTGTGCATTTGTTTTCATTTTACTGAAAAAGAAGTTAAAATGGGGATAGAATTGACAGTCTTGTGATAGACTCCTATTCGTTGTTGTTTCTCTCTGGAATTCTTTCATTTGTAACCAAATCCCTGCTCTGCCTCTCTCCAGCTGTGTGACTCTGGGAATGTTACTTAACCTCTCTGTGCCTGATTTTTCTTGTCTGTAAGGGGAGGATACCAATAGTACCTACCTGATAGGATCGTTGTGAGAATTCAGCAGAATAACACCTGGAAAGCCCATAGCACAGTCCCTCACAGAGTTAAACACTTGGAAATGTTGGCAATTATTATTAATCCAGGGTAGGAAATCTTAGATCCAGTTCCTAGAGCTATGTGACTCCCTTCAGAAAGCCACAGCTTCTCTGAATCCATGTCTACTTTGTCAAACACCTGCCCCAAAGCACTGTCGTGCGGCTTCAGTGAGCCTCCGCAAGGGCAGACTTCATAAACTATGGATAGTCCTATAGGCTCAGATAGTCTTTCATGTACACTAAATGGATCTGGAGCCAGATGGATCTGCCTTCAAATCCTGTGGCCCTATAGTCAGAGAAAAGTCACTTAACCCCTTACCGCCTTGCTCATCTGTAGTGCAGATCATCCTCCCAACCTTGACCTTGCTGGAAATGGAGCGAGATAACCTGCTAAAGCACCAGCCTCCATGGTGACTGGCCCATGGCTGTGGTGGGCAGTGAATTCTAGTTTACTGCATCTCGTTTGCTTTTCCCCTCGGTGATGGTTTTCCCTGTTGGTCTGCAGAGTGATACAAAACATCATCGACCACATGCCGAAGCATCATTACCTGGTTGCTGTGGATGAGTCTATCCACACCCTGGAAGACTTAGTCAAGGTACAGCCACCTTATTCCATATTTGCTGGCATTTCTTAAATCGTTTTACCCTTAAAACATAGTTATGGAATCAGGTATGCTAACAAGACTGGGGGCTCCTAATGCGGAATAGTCTTAAAACCAAACTCACCATCTGCATTTGCAGTGTATGTGTTGGGAAGTGACAACCAAAATGGCCTTTCGACAGTAATTGCATGGAGAGCAGCAGAAAAGCCTACACACACACACACACACGCACACACGCACATGCCATCACACATGCACACACACACACGCATGCACACAAAATCACTCTCCACGAAGAGGAATTTTCCATTCAAATGGCTAACCTTGTAATTAGCTCTTTGTTCTGCTCCTGTGATGTGCTTGCTGCATAGGCCGAAGGGCAGAGTGATCTCAAGATCACTACCTAAATTCCCATGGGAAAATCTCATTCTGTGTAACTGCCTGTAGCCCAAGTTCTGCGCACCGTGTAACCCATAGCAACTACCACCTGAGGACAAATCAACCAACCAGCCCATGCCAACTGTAACAGCATGGGTATAAAAGCAAAATTTCCCCTGAGCTTGGGGCCCAGATCTTTAGAGCACTAGCTCTTCTGGGACCGCTGGCGTAATAAACCTGAGTTCTCCAACTCTCCAAGTGCTGCTTGGTTTCTTGCTGGTCTTGTTTCCCAATATTTCTGCAACAACTAGAATACTAAAATGTGTCTGTGGACACTCACCTCAACATATTGATGTGGTCAGGTTCTCCAAACCTACTGGCAGCTTCCAAAAGCTCTGGGTCTCTGAGGGCTCCCTCTTTGGTCCAGTCCACTCTGGCTAAAGCCACCTATCACCTTAGAGCCCAGCTGGCCCAGCGAGTATGCTTCTCCTGCCTTCCCCCTGGTCATTCCCACTCAGCTTTAAGATTCCGCTCAGATATCTTCCTCTGCACCATCCCTGCCTCCTTCCCGCCTCTTGCATAGGCTAGAAGTTTCTTCCGCGCTCCAGGCATCCCCTTTGCCAGCTGCAAACATCATACATCTGTGTACACACGTCTGCGTCCCTTTTCAGACTAGGAGATCTTTGAGGGCAGGAATTGGGCCTTTCTCGTCTCTATCTCCAGTCCCTGGCACGCAGTGATTTTTAAATGCGTATGGAACAAATGCATGAATGAATACCCTCAAGGCACTCCCCTCTGTTTAGCAATATTTTTTTCTTTGGTATTCAGTTATGTTTTTGCATTTATCTGGGAACTTTTATATTAAAATCTTACAGGTAAACCAAATAATATTTCTTTCTATTTTTCTCTAACAGTGCATCAGTAAACATACCGGCCCCGGGAAAATCCAGAAAGTACCCAGAGAAAATGCTTTCCTAACCAAGGACTTAACAGTTAGTATATGAGACTCTTTTTTCCTGCCTTTTCTGTCAATGTAATGATTCTTGAGGGATTTGCAGTCAGAATGCCTGGCTTCCCAGCTCACCTTCAGCTCCTCCTGCACAGCTAGATGCCCACCTTAAGCCACTTCCTCTTCTCTTCTGACATCCCCTTTTCTTTTCTGAAAAACTCTCAGAGGTGTGGTCAGAAAATGTATTTGAAAGCGGTTTGATATGTAAAATGCGGTACAAACACTGGGGGCCATTCTCCTTGGCCTCTTTCTAAGATTCAAATAGGAGGCTGAGATTCTGATTCCATCCCAACGGAAACCAATACAGTTTTAGTCATGCAGTGTGCTCTCCGAGCCAGCTTTAGGATGAAACTTCTTTTTTTAGTGATAAATTGATCAAAACACTGCATTTGAGAATGTTTCTGAAAGGACTGACATCATTGGTTGCTTCTGCGGAGCAGAACCGAGTGGGTGGTGATGGGTGTCAAAGGCAATGTTTTCCTCTACGCTTTTTGTTCTCTAGGATTTCGAACCGTGGGTTTGCACTATTCAGAAAGTAGATACAATTTTAAAATTCTTTAAAAGAAAGCCCTACTCTCTGAGCTGATTGTGTAACCACAAGAGCCAGTTTTCTGCCCATCATAGGAGAGCAGACTTGGGGAGAGTTTAGAAGTGTCTCAGAGTGTCACAGAGTATCACAGCATGCACTCCGTCAATACTTAGTGCTGCGTTAATTGACTTGCATGTTCAGGGAGTGTGTGTGTGTGTGTGTGTGTGTGTGTGTATTTTTTCTTTAACAACCACAGTGATTTTGGTCTGTTATAACTGTCGAAATGAAAAAGAGAGACAGAGACAAATCTCTAATGTGCCTTTATCTCTTAGCAAGAGAGTATTGACCATTTACTGGTCAACTTGAGAATGGAGGCACTCTTTGTGAAGGAGAATTTTAACATCCGATGGGTGGCCCAAACAGGATTTGTGGAAAACATCAACAGCATCCTCAAAGAGTACAAGCAAAGCAGAGGATTATTGGTAATTATCACTGAGTCCTGTTTAAACTCGGAGTTAAGCAAAGAATGTGAAACTTTTCATGTAATTATATCAATGAAAGTAACTTCCCTTCTCAAATGCCTACATTTCTAAATTCAAGTTCCTTTTCAGATTTGACCCATTTGTCCAGGTCTAACAATCTATTATGTATATTTGATTGATACTGTCTACTGAATGTTTAAAATTTTAAAGTTAACATGGATAATGACTGTTATGCTTGACACATATGATAGTAAGCTCAAGACTGATTGTCACAGAGCTGTATATTTATATAAGGGAAGAACTCAGGGGCCTTACTGGCCTGCCTGTGTCAGCCCTGGGTATACAAATGGGAGAGGGTAGGAAGGAGGTAGAAGAAGCCCGATGATTACTTTGATCCTATTGGCCAGAAAATTTGCTGGTCGTTTTAATCATTACAACATTTCAAGATAGATATTCTTGTCTCCATATTATAGATGTAGGAACCAAAGCTCAGAGAGATGGAGCAATTGCCTCAAGGTCACACAGCTAGTTATGGATTCAAACTAGCTAGGCTGCAAACTCGGCCAGAATGGCCTAACCGCAGAGCCTCCACGTCCCGCTCTTGCCCAGATCTTGGGGTTTATTCCACAGAAGCAGTCCAAGGATGAACATGGGCGTTACATGAGAGAATGTTTTGACAACTGTACAGTAGCATATGAGTAAAGAGTAATGTCGTAATTACACTGTGCATGGGAAGACTTCATCCAAGCAAGATCAGTGTCACCATGTATCCTAAGAACTATATTCTCCTGAGAAACATGCCTCGTTAAGAATAAGTAAAAGATGTGCTGCTTAGCCAAAGAAACAATGACCCTTTAAAGCATCTGAGATACCCGTGGCTGCTGTACTTGAAGATTACCCAGCCCAAGAGTTTAGATTAGTGTTTCCTCTGTGCATCAACTGTAGAACAGCATGCAGTTAGAGATAAGACACCTTAAAGAGACCATATGGTTCTTGATTAGCAAGTCTGGACAAGAGCATGATAGAAGGAATAAGCATATCTGGAAATTGAACGAGTCTGTCCATCTCTGGGGGCGTAGAGGAGGAACCCCTATGAGGGCAACGAACGTCGGCAGTGCTACAGCAGCGACACGCCAAAAGATGGAGCCCCAAGCCCAGGGCGTCCACGATTCCGGTTCCTTTAGCAACGCAGTCGTCCTGACCAGATGCCACTCAACAGTCCATCCCTCTGACTCTCCTCGTTCCACTGAAAGCGCATCAAGCAGACATCCGTGCCAGTCTGCCCCGATGGAGTAGTTGTGCCACGTGCATCGGAGGGTCCTGAGTTCAGTAGCAGTTGTACTACTCACTACAAATGAATAAACTGCCAATTAGTTTTCGTACCTGGATAAGGTGAGCTCACCCCAGGAAGTAGATCGGCCCTCGGCGTATGCACGTGAACCTGCTCAGCTAACGGCTGAACCTTGGGCCTTGGGAAATGCGCCACGCCCACCCAGGAGCCCAGCCCTGCCAGTCCAGACTCAGCACCTCCACTGCCCTCCACTTGGGTCATTGCCATCACCGTGAGATCAGTGGTCACCAAGCCGACGGGTCTGTTCATGTTCACCACTCGCCCGGCCCCACTGCAGTGTCTCTGCTTATTTCCTTCACGGCCTTGGTTTCCTCATCTGACAAATGGTAATAATAATAACAATGGCCAAGTTCATGGATGAAATTATGTACTCTTTAAGCACATGGACACTCTGTCAGTGCAAGGTCTTTTCATTGACATGATTTTTTAAATTTTTATTTAAAATTTTTAAAAGTTGCCTTGCAAAAATATTAGGCTTCGGTTCCACAACAGTTTGGACCATTTTGGGAAAAAAATGGCTATTTTTTACTGATATTTTTATGTCTGTTAGAAATAAACATTTACTCACTGATCACGAATGTGACAGAGCTTTTTTACCATTCAAGCAAGTTTTCCTGCAGAAGAAATGGCATTTTTAATGGGTTTTTTTTTTAATGAGTATTTTTTTTAAAACTGGAATCAACTGTGTTAAAAAGAAAAGTATAATTAAAGACCAAGTACAGTCCAGAAACAATATTCACGAGGCAATAAATTAAAGCACTGTCTACACCAGACCAGAAATTCTTCTATTTCTTTGTTATCTTTATAGGAGTAATACAAAAAGCATGAAACTGGTAGCATGCACTGCTGGAGTACTTTTTTTTTTTTTTTTTTTTTGAGTATTCTTGAGGTATTCCCAAGCACATCTTATCGAGTGTCATATTCCCCATACCCAGGTCAATGCACGTAATAGATGCTCATTAAACGCCTGAAGGAAGTGACTCTGAGTTTTGCTGGAGGAGCGAGACTCAGGCTGTAGGATCAGGGACTCGGAAAGGCCCACCTCTGAAATAAAGAACACCGTCTAGCTACAGACAGTTCAGGGCTCGCCATGTCTTCCTTCCTCTCCTCTTTCAGCCCATCAAGATTTGCATTCTCGGCCCTCCTGCTGTGGGGAAGTCCAGTATCGCTGAGGTATTGTCCAAGTACTACAAACTGCATCACATTAAACTGAAGGACGTCATTTCCGAAGCCATAGCAAAACTGGTATCACTTTTAACTATTTTATGGGGAACTTTAACGTTTTAAAAATGCTTTTCTTAGTCCTGTAGTACAAAAATCACTGATTTTACATGACTTCCTACAAAGAGGTTTGTTATTTTAATTGGATTTTATTGTCGGCCCACGAAACCCCACAGGACTTTCCTCCGGGAGATGGAAGCATCTTTCATGGTTTGCCCTGGAAATTCGGTCTGTCTCCAGCTGCTGCTCAAGCTATATCATGTATTCTCTGTTAACTGGAATATTTTTAGATTTTTAAAAATTCTTGATGTATGTTTCTCAGGGTATTATCAAACTATTGATTATCATTGCTTTTTCAAACAAAGACTTTATTTTCTTAGAGTGGTTTTAGGTTCATAGCAAAATTGGGAGGAAGGTTCAGAGATGTCCTGTCCGTCCCCTGGCCCTCCCGTGCACAGCCTCCCCCGTTGTCAGCATCCCCCTCCAGAAACGTCATCGTAATCGGTGAACCGATGCTGACCCATCATCATCCCCCAGAGTCCATGGTTTACGTCTGGATTTACATTTGGCGCTGTACATCCTATGGATTTGGATAAATGTATAATGACCTGTAACTATCATTCATTATAATATACTGGGTAGTTTTACTGCCCTAAACGTCCTCCGCACTGTGCTCTGCCTTCCCTCTGTTCAATAACAAAGATTCAACTGAGTAAATTTAAAGATCTAATTGGTTTCATTGAGTGATTCCCAAATCCGTAAAGATCTAATTGGTTTCATTGAGTGATTCCCGAATCCGTAGCACCCCGCCTAGCAAGTGGAGGGTTGCTCTGAGAAGTTGTACAAAGTGGAAGGTTCTTTTGGGCAGAAACTGGGTGGGGTGTGACAGGTATTAGCAAAGGAAAAGAAAGCATTGTTTCAGGCCAGGGCACCTCTCCTCGGGGACGGGGCTGCTGGCAGCTTGTGGGCAGATTACCTCCACAGCGTTGATCAGGAAATGCCAGAGTGATTGGTGAGGGACCACGTTCCCGGCAGGGGCTGAAACCGAGGTTGAGTCTGGGTTTGCTGTCCTGGGGCCAGCAACTCTGCCTTGGCTCTGTTGTTTCTTTTTCTTTTTCTTTTTTTTAACACCTCCCTACCCCCAATCAACTGCTTTCAAGTCTCGATTTCTACAAAATGTGTTTCCTTCAAGTGAGATACAATCTGATACCTAGGAAAATGTCGATTCTTAAGCAATTCTGTCCTTAGCATAGAAATGGATTATTCTCCTAACATAGTGCAGGGGGACCCACGAGGCCATCATCCATCTTTGCGGACTCACGCAGCCTGACGACCTTCGCCCGACGCCTATCCTGAAGTCGAGTGCATTTCCCCGCTTGGGTACCAGCTTTTTGCAGGATCACTTGTCAGGTGATTACTGAGTAGCAAATCAGCTCAGGGCATCATCCAATTGCAATATCCCTGTGGCGTGCAGGAGGCGATTGTGGCACCAAAGTACGGAGGAGAAGGAGAAGAAGAAGGTGAAGAGGAAGAAGAAGAGGAAAACGTGGAAGATGCCCAAGAGCTCTTGGACGGCATCAAGGAGAGCATGGAGCAGAACGCAGGTGATGCTCGCAGCTCCAGGCTGTGCTGGTCTTGTTAACAGCATTTGTTTGCTTTTGTTTTTTTATCTCCAGGTAAACAGCACAGCATTTTTATTTTTTATGTTATTTTTCTAATTTGGTCTATGAGTCTTTTGGGTTTTTTTCCCCTCGTTTTGAAAGACTACTTATAATGCCTAATTACTATGCTCTACACCTGAAACTAATATTGAAGGTCAACTCTAACTGAAAAATAATTTTTTAAAAAAAAAGACTACTTGTTTGCTATTAAGTACAGAAATTATAACAACCACAAAGAAATTTCATTTATAATCTCACCCCCCAGGGGGAAAAAAAAAGTCACCGTTAATGTTTTGGTGATTGATCATAAGATGAGAAAGAACTAAGTTAAAAAAAAAGATCAAATGTGTAGTCATATATATTTTATAAACATCAAAAATCATTAATTAAAAGGCAATGGACAAACCAGGAAAAATATTTGCCACCAATATGACAGAGTTAATAGTCTTAAAATAGGAAATGCTCAAACTAGTAAGAAAATCATTAAATCCTTAGTAGAAAAAAATGAATGACTAACATGGACCCATAATTCATGCAGGAAGACATACTAATAAGGGGGAAAGAATTCTTACTCATGTTAATGTAAGAAACACCCAAACCTGCAGAGAATTTTTATGCGTTTATTTGAACCAAATGCCAGGGATCGAGATCTCAGCCCGGGAGAATAACAAATTCACAGCTTCTTTTATCCATGTGAGATTAAGCAGGGGACAGAAGGAAGATGACAGATGACGTGGCGGTGGGAAGGAGCAAAGCAGGGATTAGAGTACCGGATGGTTTGCAAGATCATGTGCTCTCTTGAAGGTCACGGCCCCTTCCGGGGGTGTCACTTCTGGTATTTCAAAGGTGTGTTAACCTAGGTGCCCAAGAACAGTGGACAGGCCCGCTGAAAACCTTTCACTGCAGAAGTTCCAGGCCCGGGGCGTGACCGCACACCACCTGCCCAGTTAGGAATCTCTGATCAGATCGCCCCGCGAGGTTGCTTCCATGGGACCTTTTTTTCAGTCTACACTCGCTTGGTAATTTTAACTAGTTTGTTGAAGAGACTCATTAGAGTAAAGTGTCATTTTAAGCTCAAACTCTGGAATCATTCCTTCCCCACCCTGGGATGGAATTTCAGGCCTGTCCCTTTGTAACTCTTAGATAATCAGCAAGTAGCCTCATTGTTTATTCATGCTCTAAGAAGTCCATTCCGATCAAATAATCACCAATTAGGATTTGAACTGAGATGTTTCAGTGAGAGCTTGCTACCCAGCAGGAAAACAGTCAGTTAGCAGTTACTAGAAAAACAAAAACATTTCGTTTTTATACTTAGACAGTTGAGATCCTCCATCAAACTGGTTCTACTAGGATCGTCTAGAGACCAGTCCAACAGGAAACCAGCAGTTTGGACTCTTATCTGACACAGAGTTTATCCCCCGCATCAAGCAGCTTTGGTTTCCTTTCTCTCCTTGCTCCTCCCATCTTGCTGATGGCTGTTTCTGACCTTCAGAGGCTGGTCTGAGGCTAGAGAGGGTTAGGGAAGGACAGAGGTATAAACTGGCCCTGGACACAGGTCACCACTGAGGACCTCCCACCGCATTCCCCTCAGGCCCTGCTCTCAACTGCCCTTCCAACCTCTGGCCCTCTGGCCCTCCATCCTTTTGTCCCTGGAAGCGTCCTCCTCCCAGCTACTCATCTTCAAGGACTCTAATCCCTCCTGACTGGCTCTGAAGCCCAGGCTACCCCTCCATCTCCTCCCCTCCTTCCCCCCAGGCCACGCCAACCTCCTCTTGGGGGAGGAGGGGGCCTTGAGAAAATGGCTCGGTTTGCATAGACAGCTGATTATCTGAGCCTTGCTTTCTGCTTCCCTGTGGGCTAGGCCAGGAGGAAATGGAATTTAGAGTCCTGGAGAGAGTTCCCAGAGGGCAAGGAAGATATGCGGGGAAACTGCGGATTAGTTCTTTGAGGTACAGACCTGCCTCTGCCTCACCCCTGAGAACCTGGGAGTCGGCATCTTGGTTTAGAGTCTTACAGAGTCCTGACTCCCGCCATTGGGAGAGGGAGAAAAACCCAAGATGAGACAGTCCATTGTGAGAACACCTGTGGAAGGAAAACTGGCCAAGGGACATTAAAGGTGTTGTGGCCTGTATAGAATAGACCAAACCAAGTATGCTCTCAAAGGCTGTTTATTAGCTGGCGGCTGTCCTGTACAAAGGAGCAGTCCCAAAACGCCAAGATACAAGATTTTTAAGCCCTAAATCCCATTCTTCATTCTATCTTAAACACAAAGGTCTATTTTTCTCCTATTCACTACCTGTCAACCCACTGGTCAGGTGTGCAAGCGGGGAGTACAGAAGCAGAAAGCTTGTTGTTGGAATGTTATGTTCCTATGGGTGATTGCCTATGTTCCCATGGGCAATAGCCAGTATTCTCATGGACGATGGCCAAACAGTAATTTTCAGTTTATATACAATTGATTATTTTTCATGCCACGCAAGCAAGCAGGGTTACACAGGCTAAAATTGGCAGTTAGCATATGAGCTCATTGTTACAAGTTTCATGATTAACAGAACGCAGTTAGGGGTTTCAGAAACTAGGCCTAAGGTATAGACTTCCTTTGTCCAGTTTCAGGTTTTAATTATCCTTTAACCTTTTCACATGTCAGCAGGCTGTCACAAAAGGGCAGGGGAGGAGCATGGAGATCTTGCTTCCCGACATGTCATCAGTTTTGGCTCAAATAAACTCTTATAAAAATTCTCTAAAAAAATTTTTTTTTTTAAATAAAGGGTGAGGCACTGGGAGTTTTAGGAATCCACATGTAGGCATGGCCACGCCTACATACACTTTAAGCCAGTATTCAAGCTGATGGGATAAGACAAATGCTGAATGATATTTATTGGCAGAGACTTGTGTGATTGGTCTTTGCAAGGATCTGAAAGTCTTATCCAAGGATGTCATGTAACAGGATGGTGCAAGGTACTGGCTGGGCTCCTTTCGTGCCTGGGGCAGTGACCACACGCAATTACAGTAGAAGTGGTGCCCAGTTGAGAATGGTCACTGCATTGCCCAAGCTCAGGAAAGGCCTGTCCTTGGCCGGAGCCTCTATTCTTCCCCTAGATACAAGAGGCTAAACTGAGTCAGAGGCCTCTGTCTGGAAGGGATCGGAGGAAGTGGTCTTTGGGGAAAGGGACGTCTTCAGAATAGCAAGTGCTCCTCCCCTCCCCCACTCCCACTGGCGTGCCCACCCACCCACCATCTTCCTACAGGATTGGAGTAGTTCATCAGTCCCCCTTAACCTTAGGGAGATACCTTTTAATTCCTCAAGTTTATCTAAAAACTCTTCCTAGTCCCGTTCACCAGAAGCTAGAATGTGGACCTTGATCGTATTTGAACAAAGGAAGACCTTTGACCACCCCCACACGGACCCACACAGGAATTCCTCAGCACGAGGACACAGAGGTTGGCTCGCTTGTCCCTTCCATGGCTCGGTTTGCTATTATGCGTTTCTAACGATTCCAGCAAGACAGATTCGCAACCCCCAGTGAGATACCCCATGTCCTTCTCATAATTCCACTCCTGTCGGCCCCTTACAGTGCAGCCGAAATAGGGACTTGCCCTAAACCACTGAGTGTACTAGTTGTAGACTCTTCTTGCTCACTTTATGTATTTCAAAAGCGTGACGGAATTATTGAATCTAGTTGGTGGGATTCCAGATGCTTGTTGGACTATTCTGTGAATTTGAAAATAAAAAGTTGAGAGGAAAAACATGTAAATGTATCGACTTCACAGCATCTGTACTGTGTGTGGATTATTTTAAGACCCTGGAATTTAAATTTTTTTTGAGATTTTTGAGATTTTTTTGTTTGTTTGTTCCTCAGAAGAATTATTCTCCCTCTAACCCTTAGGTCTTTGGAGGAAATGTACATTGTCCTTTCATGGACAGTCATGGTAATGACGATATTTATAAGATTAAAAAGAATTGCTGAGTTTGGCAGTTTCTTATATTAAAAAAAAAAAACTTAGTTGCAGCTACCTATTTTTAAATAGTGTTTTAGTAATTATGAATACTGGTTAATATTGCAATTTTAAATATTACTGTTAGTTGAAAGACAGACTTAAAAAAAAAAGCAGGGTGGTGTTTTAAAGACTATCCAGTAGGGCTGTGCTCCTTCATTTTAAAGCAGAAGTGACCGTCCTCTTTCAAGGAGCTCAATGCTGGCTCCTTGAGTGTATCCCTAAGAGGTCACAGTTCTCTGGAGAAAGACACTTGGACTTGGCCCTTGGTGTGCTCACACTCCATGATGATCATAAACTTGCTAGAGGTCCCTTCTCGCACACCAAACACTTACATTTGGAAGGGAACGGAAATGAATGACAAAGCTCACGGCCCGAAACATGCGTGGGAAGGAATAGAAGCTTGAGTTCTGAGCATGCGCCTGCGCCTCACCAGGGAAGTCTTTGAAAACCGAAAGCAGAGCGCTTCAACAACACTCGTCTTTGGCTATTAGTGAACCCCTAGACTTTTGTAAAAATTTGGCTTGATATCTTTGCACCGTTGTGAGCCTTACTGGGAGGTAATGTCAAGTCATTCAGAGGAATTTCGTTATGCTCAATAACGCTTTTGATCATTTTTGTCTCTGCCATAATATTTAAATTTCTGAAAGATAATTATTTTCTGAATCAGTTACTGCTTAATGATTCATGTGACAACGAAAGGGAGAAGAAAGGAGAGGTGTTTTGATTAGATCATTTTACTGTCATTAATAGAGTGATGAAAAGAGGCCAACCCCTATTTATTTGATTGTATAGACCCACTGATAAACTGAAAGTGTAGGATAACCCTAGAAAAGGCGTCAGAGATAATTTCTTAAACTTGCCAAATTTACATTACTGTAATGTACACATGAAGCTATGTAAGGGCAGGGCTGTGTCTTAGAAATGGTAGCTGTTCAACAATTCTGATGGAATGACAAATGGATATTGTGGTGGAGTGGCATCATATTGTCTTTGCAGGGGGAGGAAGGAACTTTCTTCAACTCTCCTAGGTTCTTTTGGTCCAATAATTAAATCGACACGAGACAGATTAACAAGAGAAAATAACCAAATTTAATTACATATGTATGTGTGGGAACCCTGCATAAGAAGTTCAAAGACAAAAAGGGAAGATGATGTATATGTGACTTTTTGAGCTAAGGATGAGGCAAAGGACCTTCTTTCAAAAGGGAGGAAGGTCATATATGGGATGATAAGAAGGGCAGATATTCAGCAATTGGTAGTTTTCCCTGCCATATAGATAGGTCAAAAAAAAAAGTTATTTCTGGTGAATTTATAAATTTTAAATTTAAAATTCTGGTGAATAATATAAATTTTTTGAGGGACGGGTAAAAGTTTGTTGTGAGCCCACAGGGTCTGGATTGCCTTCAGTTTGAAACAGTTCTCCGATCAAAGCGGCACGTTTTAGGGAGGCCTGTTCTGAATCCCCACACCTTTACCCACTGTTCCGATCTCAGAACAAGCTCCCTGCTGCTCAGCCCCCCAGGCGACTGCAGGAACCCAGCAGGCAAGGCTCCAGTGGGGCCAAAGCCAGAAACACCAGGCCGACTGGAAAAGACAGGGCACGGGTCGGGGCCACGTGCTTTTCTGCAGCTTTAAAGAAAACAGTGCCTTCGAGGGTCAGGCCAATCTTGATCTTTCTTCAAATGCAGCAAACGTTTATTGAGCATCTACTATTAATAAATCACATGCTAGCGACATACTCAAATACTATCTCAACTCACAGGAGCGGTCGACATTATGTATTAAGGTCCTAGAGGTATAATATCCAACGAGAGTTGAGGAAACCCCGCTGTTAAGCGGGAGCGTTCTGGATCCCTCCACTCACTCCACATCCAACTTCGCCCGAAGCCCATGGCCACAGAGGACATCCTGGAAGGGCAGACGTCAGTGCTCGCTTCCGTTCGTCCTCGGAGACAAGCTCGCTGGGCTCTCCTCCTTTACCGCCTACCAGAATTCAGGTGTCATGGTCGAAATTGAAAACCACGTATTTTCCACTGTAATGGAAAAAATAAGGGATTTTCAATAGTACCTTCGACAACACGACAGTTTTTCAGGTGACTTTAGGATGTAACCCCTGTGTAGAATGTGACTCCACAGTAACATTTTTTTTCTTTTTATCAGGCCGACTGGAAGATCAATACATAATTAGATTTATAAAAGAAAAGCTAAAATCTATGCCTTGCCGGAATCAAGGCTACATTTTGGATGGATTCCCAAAGACCTATGATCAGGCCAAAGACCTGTTCAACCGTGAGTGTTCCCTTTATTTTGAGTGTTTACTTTCAGATAGATAGCAACGTCACTGTTCAGAGTGAGAGTCACTCAACCACAATAAACAAAAAATCAGGGAGACTGTGTCTGAAACACATACGTTCTTATTTGTGGCTAGTTTTCGCCAGTGACTGCTAGATAAAATATGTAATAAACACAACAATGTGTATATATATATTTTTTGTTTGTTTGTTTTATTTTGTCTTGTTTTTGTTTGTTTGTTTGTTTGTTTTATTAGAAGAAGATGAAGAGGAGGAAGAAGAAGTCAGAGGCAAAATGTTTCCCTTTGATAGAGTGATCATACCTGGTAAGTCAAAATCTCTCTCCAAGGTCATATTGAAAGGAATATCGTTTGTACCAAACCAGTCTTTATGAAGGAGACTTTTCCCCACCAGGAATAAAGTCAAAAGATATACTTAAAATCAAACATCCCAAGTAAGGAATGCATTGGGGGTAAATAGCAGAGATGTTAAAGATCTTTGAAAATGCTCATGTCTGCTGCTCCCTCCTGTAACAAAGCACAAGGCCGCCAGTCTGCTGATGCCCTGACTTCTGAAGGTCAGCTGACGAGACTAGGGGCTGGATCCCTGCCGCTCCTACCTGTTTCAAGTGCCAACAATGCCATGGTCTTTTCCAAGACGTTCAGAAACCAGAACTGAGGCAGGACATGTAGAAAGCCTCTCGTATATTTACACAGAGATTGCACAAGTGCTCTTGAAAGAGAAGCATAAACAACTTATTGCAAGTAAAAAGATTTGCTGAGTAACTGGCAGGCATTTCTTGTGACCTTGCCATGACCTTTAAAAGTTTTTCTCTCTCTCTTTTTTTTTTTATCAAGTTTGCATGAGGTATAATCATGAGAGGTAATTTTGGGTCATATGGTAAATACAAGAATAGTTATTTTCGGCAACTTAGTACAAAGGTCGTGTCAGAGACAGGGAGCATTCTTGTCACTTCTTTAGTTCTTACAGCTGGCCTAATAATAAAATTAATAAAATTGACACAAGACCAGATCAACAGGAGAAAAACCAATTTAATATGTGCACACTGGAGAGTCATAATAAGATGCTCAGATCATAAAATGAGGCTCAAAGAAATGATCGAACCAGACACCCTTTTATACTTTTTAGACAAAGAAACAATAAATTTGTCAGAAATTGGCAGAAAAAAGAAAGGTAGTGCTCATTATAAAGGAATCTAGGCAGTTTTAGGAATTCCTTTGTCAGGAATTTAAACAAAGTTTGGGCTTGGGTAGTAATTCAGTAAAGACGTTTGAGGCTTGGCTTGTTCCTACTTGTTTTCCACTCTGGATTCTTTTAACTCTTGTGATAAGGTTATCTCTCCTCCCTCAGTAGCAGGAGGCCCCTATCACATGGGAGATTTATCTCCTGCCTTTAAGGGGATAGAGAGGTCAGGGTTTTCTTCCTGCACAAGCAGTTTCTTAAGTAACTTTAATTCGAAATAGTCAATATGCCACTGTGCGATATCTTGGGGCAGGCTGCCCTGGGCCCCGACAGTTGCAACTCAGAAGGGCCTGCTCACTTGCATCAAAGTCTCCAAGAAAGTCAGTTCACGGCTGTAATCCTCTCCTCGTCTTGGTCCAGGCATGGCTTGCGATGAAGCTTAGGGAAGCACATGTGTGGTCATTCTCGGGGACGGGGTTTACGGTTTGCCGGACGGGTCTGAAACCATTGGCAGGAGCATGAAGTGCCAAAGGGATGGGTTGTCTCAGTTTTCCCATTCATTTATGCATTTGGCTCAGAAAAGGTTAAAAAGGAAAGTCGATTACTCTAAATAACCTGGTCTGTCCAGGTTATGAGAGTTTATCACTTCTAGGCAATATTCATTCATTGCGAACCCCATCATAAATCCTCAAGTTCTCACTGAGGCATAAACAGATAAAAGTCGGCTCAGCTAATCGCTTGTCTTACCCCAGGCACCACATGAGATATCGGCTCACTGAACCTTTCCACAGTCCTGCAAGGCAGGAATTACTTCCATGTTTACCCATTCTAGAAACTGAAGCCCGGACACTTATCCACGTCCACTACACGGGTAAACAGAAGGGCATAAATTCAAATCCAGGTCTTCTCACTCTACTGCCTCCAAAAAGCAGTTAACAAAACTCTCTATAAGATAAGGAGATGGAGACACAGAAGTAAAATGACCCTCTGGGCTGCCCAGTCTTTGTTGGACACGGTCCAAACATGTCTAAGATGTAGTCTGCTTGGAATGATTAGTATGTTCTCAGTAAATTACTCCTTTCCAGAAACTGTCATTATTTTCTATCTTCCTAAAAAAAAATTAGATCACTGTCTCTTTTGTACCACAAAAATTTGAATTTTTGCCTCTGCCCTCAGCCTTTGTTTTCACTATTAACACAGGAAGCAGCCATTGTTCACACGTGTTTCATGCACCCCGTGGGCACACCCTGTGGGCACACCCTGCTCTGGGCCCTGCCCTTACACTTTCTTTTTTCGCTCACTCAAGAAAGCTTATGAGAATGCAATCAAGTGAGAATGGCATTATCATGTGGTGAACCAATATAATTTTTGAAGAAAACATCATTGTCACGTTTCACCAGGCTCTCATAGGTAGCTAGTTCTCTGCGATGCATCTGGCGCCACTGTATCTCTGATCACGTTGAGGATGTCTGAGAATAGTAACTCGCCTAGAAAGCTTACTTCACTGACCTGCTCTTTAATCATTCATTCATTCACTCAACAAATAGCCATTGAACTTATAGAAGCTGGAGAGATAGCTGCTTTCACAGTCTAAAAGGAAGTTACAGGTGGTAAAATTACACCATCATTAACAAGATCCATGTGTCAAAACTTAGGTAAGCACTGACCGTGTTCTGTTGGCCATAGATGTTTTATAGCCAGTGGCATGAAGGGAGGAAAGTGCTGGAGCCACCGAAAAGTAAAAACCGAAGAAGAGTCCCCATTTTTATTAATTTGGCAAATTAGCCATCAAACATTTTGCTCGTAGCCATGGTTCTCCTTGGGGATTGACCGTGAAGCTGATGATAGATACCACAGGGTTATTAGACATTTGCCATTTTACACTTTTTGCTGCTTTTATTGGAAGGAAGGAAGGAAGGAAGGAAGGAAGGAAGGATGGAAGGAAGGAAGGAAGGAAGGAAGGGAAATAATGGGAAGGAAGGAAGGAAAGGAGGGAGGAGGGAGGAGGAGGAGGAAGGAAGGAAGGAAAAGGAAGGAAGAAGGGAGGGAGGGGAGGGAGGGAAAAGAAGGAAGAAAAGAAGAGAGGGAAAGAAAAACAATAGATTCTACTAAAGCCAACTGGTTGGGCCTCCGAGGGTGGTCTCTGGAAGAGTGAGTGATTTGCATGTATTTCACCTCCATGAGAGGAAGCAAGAAGGCCAATCTGTCAGGCCATTTGCAGCAAAATGAGGACTTGGCCGGTTACCAGACTTTTGGGGTAAGTGCTAGCCCATCTAACCCCACTGTCACTGGGTTAACCCAGAAGCCTCTTCTCCCCAGAATTCGTCTGTGCGCTGGATGCCTCGGATGAGTTCCTGAAGGACCGGGTGATGAACCTTCCGGAGAGCTTTGTGGCGGGGACCCACTACAGCCAGGACCGGTTCCTCCGCGCTCTGAGCAACTACCGGGACATCAACACCGAAGACGAGACTGTCTTCAATTATTTTGATGAACTTGAAATCCACCCGATTCATATTGGTATGAAATGAACTCAAGGGTAATGTGAACCCACGTGGGGAGAGACTGCCACGTGTCAGATCTCCCCCACCTCACGCACTTTGGCCAACCCCATCTAAATCTAGCTAAGGGCTGGGGAGGACAGAGAGGAAAATATAACCAGATGCTGGGCATGGGAGGTGGGAAGTCACAGAATAAACAGGGCACTCCTGGGGAGTCCTTCGACTTCTTGATTTCATGGTGGGGTGTTGGTGTTATATGAAGACACACGGATATATAATGAAGCAGAATACCAAATGGGCATTTTTTAAAAGGACTTTTCAAAGAAATGTGTGTTTGTTGCTGGCTGCTTTGGGCCACCCCCTGGATCTGGTGTCGGGGGGGGCAGTGTTTCATCCCCATAATATTATGGGGGCACTGATGCTCTTCACCCTTTGACTGTAGACAGCCAGCGGACTCCCCACAGCTCCTCGGAAAAGTACATAGCTCCTCAATATATTTCTCCGTGTTCCCGTAAACGCTCTACTCAGAGCTTAGCTCACAGCGAGCACCATCAACATCATCATCGCTCCTGGCTCCAGATCACAGCTGTCATAACTGTCCCCACTCCCTGCAGCTGGGTGAACCCCTGAACTTCCTTCTGGTTTTCTGAGTCTTTCTCCTCTGGGTTTGGAGAGAAACCCCTAGCTTGCTGGAAGCTTGGGCCAGGCCAACCCCTTGCGTCTCCTGAGGCTTCTCTTCACCCCCAAGAGCCAGACGGGACAGTGATTGGGCCCTGGAATACTGGGAGGCTTAGAGTCAATGCTGGCAAGAGGCAGGCGAGCTGATTCCAGCTCTGGCTCTGCCTCAGTGTTGTCATCTGTGAAACAGAAAAATAATCCCTGGCTCGTACTGTTGTTCCAAATGGCAGAGGTAAGAGACAGGACGTGTCGGCACGCCGACGGGGTTCGGCAGGTGGTGATGTCGTTTGTACTAACAACATTAACACCTAAAATGATGGCCTTCCGAGAAATAAAGATGGAACGGTACTCGTAGATCTGCAGATTCTTCTGTTCTGCACCCTCAGAAGTGATCGGGTTTGGCCCTCACCTGACTCTGTCTGTGCATGTTGTTTATATATGTTGATGCTAAGGATTCGACACTTACTAATAAGAAAGTCATTTACCCTATTTAATTAGAGAACTAGGAAAAAATGGTGAGCAAATTATCGCAAAGACAGTAATTGTCATCTTTGTAGTAAAGCCCAAAAAAGTATTTATAGAAATATTAGGCGAGCTCCAGGGAGAAACGCCGAGAAAGGCAGAAATGGTGGGAGGGGCGAATGAGTGGCCCTTGTGCTCCTGGCTCATTCTGTGCCCCCCACGATCGGCCTCATCTCCATGCTGACGACCAGGAGACAATGAAAGCAAAGGGGAGAAATGTGTCACAGGGGTGAGTGTGGGGGATGGTGTCAAGGTCAGGAACGCAGCCGGCTTCAGGAGGGTCTGGAACGGGCCCCTGGAAAGATGCTGGCACCCGCATTCTCTCCCTGTGTCTCTGGACTCCCCTTCCCTCTCGTCTACTCACTCTCTCGCTCTTTGGACCAGAATCTCTCTATCTCCTCTCTAGCCCCCAGAGTGGCCTGGGGCCACCGCACAGCCCGGATGCCTCCAGCCTGGGCTCCGTGACTTTCAGTTCTAATTCTACATTCCAAGAAGGGCAAGCCAGCCATGACGACGTGGTCAGTGCCCACCCCGCCCAGTCTGCAGCTCCCCACCCCCAGGTCAGGGCAGAAGTATTGCTGGGGGCGGCTCTGTGCTCTATGAGCCCCTTCTCCAAAAGCGAGGCTTTTCAAAACTGTTTCAGAGCGCTTTCAAGCACATCAGGTTTGTAATTTCTCTACTAGAAGAATCAGAGAGAAATAAGGTTTAAAATGTCAGAGCTCAGGCAACCAGGAGGAAGCAGACGTGAGTTTTTCTTTCTGTTTTTGCTTTTTTTGGCCTGCTTCCACCATCAACAGATACATTGGCCCTGTTCTTTCTCTCTTTCCATATTAGGACCTGGCGGTGCCCTTAGTGTAGGTCAAGGTACAAACATGGGGTGGGGGAGGGGAGCACCACGGTGGTATGCATGGGGGCAGGTGAGAGGTTGCCTGGAGATGGTCAGGAGGTGCTGAATACCAAAATGCGTCCACCACACACCCTTCCACGCAGACGTCTTCCAAGCACACCCAAGGGAACGGGGTAGAATTTACTACTGGGTGACTTTGTGGGGAGCTCATTGTCACCAACGAGCCTTTGTTTTTCTTTTTTCTTTTTCTTGATCCTGATATTAACATTAGTCAGATATTCTGGAGTTTGGACTTTTTTCTATTCACTGATTCTCAGAAACAGAAAACAAAATGGCCCTGGAGGTCTCCCAGCGGAAGCTCCAACAAGTGCAGGACTTCCTTCTGTGCAAACCTCCGACCGAAGCGTCCCAATCTCTGCTTGAATGCTTCCAGAGATGGGGAACTTACTCCTTTTGAGGAAGTCCATTCCCCCCATTCATCCACTTAAATCAATAGTAACTGTCAGGAACAAAGACCCAAGGCCAGCCTTTCTCCCTGTCTCCCAGACACGGGTCTGATATTTGCCAGTGAGACGAGAAATTCTGAACTGTGTGGGCAACTAGAAAAGGGAACCCCTGTATGTCAATTTACATACATGTACATAATTTACCATCGCAAGTTTATAGTAACAAAGAATTTTCCTAACATTGCAGAATATGTTCTATTGAGCAGAATATATTGCGGACAGGCCCAGAATAGAAGTATGTGTTGATCTCCTTCTTCTCTCCTGGTATGTAAAGATGTAGGAAAACTCGAAGATGCTCAGAACAGACTTGCCACCACGCGGCTCATCAAGGAGATTGGGAAACCTCGAAATTATGGTCTGACGGATGAGGAAAAGGTAGAGGAGGAGCGGAGGGCCGCCGAGGAGCACATAGCCAAGGAGGCTATGCAGGAAGCCGAACGGGAGCACAAGGAAGCCATGGAGATGGCAGAGAAGATCGCCCGCTGGGAGGAGTGGGTGAGCGGATGTGTGCGCATGCTAGTGTCTCTGCGTGTGCGGGCGCACGTGCCTGCGTCTGTCGGGAGGGGAGCGGCAAAGCCATTGGGGCCCATCGCACTTCCCGTCCTGCTAATAGAGAATTGTCACAGACACACCCCAAATAAGTCTTGTTTGTTTGTTTGGTCATATGTACCATTTTCAAAAAAGACACCCATCGTCTTTTGCTTAGTTATAAATAACGATGACTAGCCATTGCCTGTAGCATTCATAATACA
>NW_024349797.1:18466818-18570228 GCF_902729225.1 Pteropus medius
CAGTGCCTTCGAGGGTCAGGCCAATCTTGATCTTTCTTCAAATGCAGCAAACGTTTATTGAGCATCTACTATTAATAAATCACATGCTAGCGACATACTCAAATACTATCTCAACTCACAGGAGCGGTCGACATTATGTATTAAGGTCCTAGAGATATAATATCCAACGAGAGTTGAGGAAACCCCGCTGTTAAGCGGGAGTGTTCTGGATCCCTCCACTCACTCCACATCCAACTTCGCCCGAAGCCCATGGCCACAGAGGACATCCTGGAAGGGCAGACGTCAGTGCTCGCTTCCGTTCGTCCTCGGAGACAAGCTCGCTGGGCTCTCCTCCTTTACCGCCTACCAGAATTCAGGTGTCGTGGTCGAAATTGAAAACCACGTATTTTCCACTGTAATGGAAAAAATAAGGGATTTTCAATAGTACCTTCGACAACACGACAGTTTTTCAGGTGACTTTAGGATGTAACCCCTGTGTAGAATGTGACTCCACAGTAATATTTTTTTTTCTTTTTATCAGGCCGACTGGAAGATCAATATATTATTAGATTTATAAAAGAAAAGCTAAAATCTATGCCTTGCCGGAATCAAGGCTACATTTTGGATGGATTCCCAAAGACCTATGATCAGGCCAAAGACCTGTTCAACCGTGAGTGTTCCCTTTATTTTGAGTGTTTACTTTCAGATAGGTAGCAACGTCACTGTTCAGAGTGAGAGTCACTCAACCACAATAAACAAAAAATCAGGGAGACTGTGTCTGAAACACATACGTTCTTATTTGTGGCTAGTTTTCGCCAGTGACTGCTAGATAAAATATGTAATAAACACAACAATGTGTATATACATATTTTTTGTTTGTTTTATTTTGTCTTGTTTTTGTTTGTTTGTTTGTTTGTTTTATTAGAAGAAGATGAAGAGGAGGAAGAAGAAGTCAGAGGCAAAATGTTTCCCTTTGATAAAGTGATCATACCTGGTAAGTCAAAATCTCTCTCCAAGGTCATATTGAAAGGAATATCGTTTGTACCAAACCAGTCTTTATGAAGGAGACTTTTCCCCACCAGGAATAAAGTCAAAAGATATACTTAAAATCAAACATCCCAAGTAAGGAATGCATTGGGGGTAAATAGCAGAGATGTTAAAGATCTTTGAAAATGCTCATGTCTGCTGCTCCCTCCTGTAACAAAGCACAAGGCCGCCAGTCTGCTGATGCCCTGACTTCTGAAGGTCAGCTGACGAGACTAGGGGCTGGATCCCTGCCGCTCCTACCTGTTTCAAGTGCCAACAATGCCATGGTCTTTTCCAAGACGTTCAGAAACCAGAACTGAGGCAGGACATGTAGAAAGCCTCTCGTATATTTACACAGAGATTGCACAAGTGCTCTTGAAAGAGAAGCATAAACAACTTATTGCAAGTAAAAAGATTTGCTGAGTAACTGGCAGGCATTTCTTGTGACCTTGCCATGACCTTTAAAAGTTTTTCTCTCTCTCTTTTTTTTTTTATCAAGTTTGCATGAGGTATAATCATGAGAGGTAATTTTGGGTCATATGGTAAATACAAGAATAGTTATTTTCGGCAACTTAGTACAAAGGTCGTGTCAGAGACAGGGAGCATTCTTGTCACTTCTTTAGTTCTTACAGCTGGCCTAATAATAAAATTAATAAAATTGACACAAGACCAGATCAACAGGAGAAAAACCAATTTAATATGTGCACACTGGAGAGTCATAATAAGATGCTCAGATCATAAAATGAGGCTCAAAGAAATGATCGAACCAGACACCCTTTTATACTTTTTAGACAAAGAAACAATAAATTTGTCAGAAATTGGCAGAAAAAAGAAAGGTAGTGCTCATTATAAAGGAATCTAGGCAGTTTTAGGAATTCCTTTGTCAGGAATTTAAACAAAGTTTGGGCTTGGGTAGTAATTCAGTAAAGACGTTTGAGGCTTGGCTTGTTCCTACTTGTTTTCCACTCTGGATTCTTTTAACTCTTGTGATAAGGTTATCTCTCCTCCCTCAGTAGCAGGAGGCCCCTATCACATGGGAGATTTATCTCCTGCCTTTAAGGGGATAGAGAGGTCAGGGTTTTCTTCCTGCACAAGCAGTTTCTTAAGTAACTTTAATTCGAAATAGTCAATATGCCACTGTGCGATATCTTGGGGCAGGCCGCCCTGGGCCCCGACAGTTGCAACTCAGAAGGGCCTGCTCACTTGCATCAAAGTCTCCAAGAAAGTCAGTTCACGGCTGTAATCCTTTCCTCGTCTTGGTCCACACATGGCTTGCGATGAAGCTTAGGGAAGCACCGAGACCACATGTGTGGTCATTCTCGGGGACGGGGTTTACAGTTTGCCGGATGGGTCTGAAACCATTGGCAGGAGCATGAAGTGCCAAAGGGATGGGTTGTCTCAGTTTTCCCAATCATTTATGCATTTGGCTCAGAAAAGGTTAAAAAGGAAAGTCGATTACTCTAAATAACCTGGTCTGTCCAGGTTATGAGAGTTTATCGCTTCTGGGCAATATTCATTCATTGCGAACCCCATCATAAATCCTCATGTTCTCACTGAGGCATAAACAGATAAAAGTCAGCTCAGCTAATCGCTTGTCTTACCCCAGGCACCACACGAGATATGGGCTCACTGAACCTTTCCACAGTCCTGCAAGGCAGGAATTCCACGTTTACCCATTCTAGAAACTGAAGCCCGGACACTTATCCACGTCCACTACACGGGTAAACAGAAGGGCATAAATTCAAATCCAGGTCTTCTTACTCTACTGCCTCCAAAAAGCAGTTAACGAAACTCTCTATAAGATAAGGAGATGGAGACACAGAAGTAAAATGACCCTCTGGGCTGCCCAGTCTTTGTTGGACACGGTCCAAACATGTCTAAGATGTAGTCTGCTTGGAATGATTAGTATGTTCTCAGTAAATTACTCCTTTCCAGAAACTGTCATTATTTTCTATCTTCCTAAAAAAAAAATTAGATCACTGTCTCTTTTGTACCACAAAAATTTGAATTTTTGCCTCTGCCCTCAGCCTTTGTTTTCACTATTAACACAGGAAGCAGCCATTGTTCACACGTGTTTCATGCACCCCGTGGGCACACCCTGTGGGCACACCCTGCTCTGGGCCCTGCCCTTACACTTTCTTTTTTCGCTCACTCAAGAAAGCTTATGAGAATGCAATCAAGTGAGAATGGCATTATCATGTGGTGAACCAATATAATTTTTGAAGAAAACATCATTGTCACGTTTCACCAGGCTCTCATAGGTAGCTAGTTCTCTGCGATGCATCTGGTGCCACTGTATCTCTGATCACGTTGAGGATGTCTGAGAATAGTAACTCGCCTAGAAAGCTTACTTCACTGACCTGCTCTTTAATCATTCATTCATTCACTCAACAAATAGCCATTGAACTTATAGAAGCTGGAGAGACAGCTGCTTTCATAGTCTAAAAGGAAGTTACAGGTGGTAAAATTACACCATCATTAACAGGATCCATGTGTCAAAACTTAGGTAAGCACTGACCGTGTTCTGTTGGCCATAGATGTTTTATAGCCAGTGGCATGAAGGGAGGAAAGCGCTGGAGCCACCGAAAAGTAAAAACCGAAGAAGAGTCCCCATTTTTATTAATTTGGCAAATTCGCCATCAAAACGTTTTGCTCGTAGCCATGGTTCTCCTTGGGGATTGACCGGGAAGCTGATGATAGATACCACAGGGTTATTAGACATTTGCCATTTACACTTTTTGCTGCTTTATTGGAAGGAAGGAAGGAAGGAAGGAAGGAAGGAAGGAAGGAAGGAAGGGAGGAGGGAGGAGGAGGGAGGAGGAGAGGAGGAGAGGAGGAGGAAAGGAAGGAAAAGGAAGGAAGGAGGAGGAGGGGAGGGGAGGGAAAGAAGGAAGAAAAGAAGAGAGGGAAAGAAAAACAATAGATTCTACTAAAGCCAACTGGTTGGGCCTCCGAGGGTGGTCTCTGGAAGAGTGAGTGATTTGTATGTATTTCACCTCCATGAGAGGAAGCAAGAAGGCCAATCTGTCAGGCCATTTGCAGCAAAATGAGGACTTGGCCAGTTACCAGACTTTTGGGGTAAGTGCTAGCCCATCTAACCCCACTGTCACTGGGTTAACCCAGAAGCCTCTTCTCCCCAGAATTCGTCTGTGCGCTGGATGCCTCGGATGAGTTCCTGAAGGACCGGGTGATGAACCTTCCGGAGAGCTTTGTGGCGGGGACCCACTACAGCCAGGACCGGTTCCTCCGCGCTCTGAGCAACTACCGGGACATCAACACCGAAGACGAGACTGTCTTCAATTATTTTGATGAACTTGAAATCCACCCGATTCATATTGGTATGAAATGAACTCAAGGGTAATGTGAACCCACGTGGGGAGAGACTGCCACGTGTCAGATCTCCCCCACCTCACGCACTTTGGCCAACCCCATCTAAGTCTAGCTAAGGGCTGGGGAGGACAGAGAGGAAAATATAACCAGATGCTGGGCATGGGAGGTGGGAAGTCACAGAATAAACAGGGCACTCCTGGGGAGTCCTTCGACTTCTTGATTTCATGGTGGGGTGTTGTTGTTATATGAAGACACACGGATATATAATGAAGCAGAATACCAAACGGGCATTTTTTAAAAGGACTTTTCAAAGAAATGTGTGTTTGCTGCTGGCTGCTTTGGGCCACCCCCTGGATCTGGTGTGGGAGGGGGCAGTGTTTCATCCCCATAATATTGTGGGGGCACTGGTGCTCTTCACCAAGCCCCTCTTTGACTGTAGACAGCCAGCAGACCCCCCACAGCTCCTCGGAAAAGTACATAGCTCCTCAATGCATTTCTCCGTGTTCCCGTAAACGCTCTACTCAGAGCTTAGCTCACAGCGAGCACCATCAACATCATCATCACTGCTGGCTCCAGATCACAGCTATCATAACTGTCCCCACTCCCCGCAGCTGGGTGAACCCCTGAACTTCCTTCTGGTTTTCTGAGTCTTTCTCCTCTGGGTTTGGAGAGAAACCCCTAGCTTGCTGGAAGCTTGGGCCAGGACAACCCCTTGCGTCTCCTGAGGCTTCTCTTCACCCCCAAGAGCCAGATGGGACAGTGATTGGGCCCTGGAATACTGGGAGGCTTAGAGTCACTGCTGACGAGAGGCAGGCGAGCTGATTCCAGCTCTGGCTCTGCCTCAGTGTTGTCATCTGTGAAACAGAAAAATAATCCCTGGCTCGTACTGTTGTTCCAAATGGCAGAGGAAAGAGACAGGACGTGTCGGCACGCCGACGGGGTTCGGCAGGTGGTGATGTCGTTTGTACTAACAACATTAACACCTAAAATGATGGCCTTCCGAGAAATAAAGATGGAACGGTACTCGTAGATCTGCAGATTCTTCTGTTCTGCACCCTCAGAAGTGATCGGGTTTGGCCCTCACCTGACTCTGTCTGTGCATGTTGTTTATATATGTTGATGCTAAGGATTCGACACTTACTAATAAGAAAGTCATTTACCCTATTTAATTAGAGAACTAGGAAAAAATGGTGAGCAAATTATCGCAAAGACAGTAATTGTCATCTTTGTAGTAAAGCCCAAAAAAGTATTTATAGAAATATTAGACGAGCTCCAGGGAGAAAAGCCGAGAAAGGCAGAAATGGTGGGAGGGGTGAATGAGTGGCCCTTGTGCTCCTGGCTCATTCTGTGCCCCCCACGATCGGCCTCATCTCCATGCTGACGACCAGGAGACAATGAAAGCAAAGGGGAAAAATGTGTCACAGGGGTGAGTGTGGGGGATGGTGTCAAGGTCAGGAACGCAGCTTCAGGAGGGTCTGGAACGGGCCCCTGGAAAGATGCTGGCACCCGCATTCTCTCCCTGTGTCTCTGGACTCCCCTTCCCTCTCGTCTACTCACTCTCTCGCTCTTTGGACCAGAATCTCTCTATCTCCTCTCTGGCGCCCAGAGTGGCCTGGGGCCACCGCACAACCCGGATGCCTCCAGCCTGGGCTCCGTGACTTTCAGTTCTAATTCTACATTCCAAGAAGGGCAAGCCAGCCATGACGGCGTGGTCAGTGCCCACCCCGCCCAGTCTGCAGCTCCCCACCCCCAGGTCAGGGCAGAAGTATTGCTGGGGGCGGCTCTGTGCTCTATGAGCCCCTTCTCCAAAAGCGAGGCTTTTCAAAACTGTTTCAGAGCGCTTTCAAGCACATCAGGTTTGTAATTTCTCTACTAGAAGAATCAGAGAGAAATAAGGTTTAAAATGTCAGAGCTCAGGCAACCAGGAGGAAGCAGACGTGAGTTTTTCTTTCTGTTTTTGCTTTTTTTGGCCTGCTTCCACCATCAACAGATACATTGGCCCTGTTCTTTCTCTCTTTCCATATTAGGACCTGGCGGTGCCCTTAGTGTAGGTCAAGGTACAAACATGGGGTGGGGGAGGGGAGCACCACGGTGGTATGCATGGGGGCAGGTGAGAGGTTGCCTGGAGATGGTCAGGAGGTGCTGAATACCAAAATGCGTCCACCACACACCCTTCCACGCAGACGTCTTCCAAGCACACCCAAGGGAACGGGGTAGAATTTACTACTGGGTGACTTTGTGGGGAGCTCATTGTCACCAACGAGCCTTTGTTTTTCTTTTTTCTTTTTCTTGATCCTGATCTTAACATTAGTCAGATATTCTGGAGTTTGGACTTTTTTCTATTCAAGTAGACCAACCAAAACATTTAATTTTTCTTAATGAATTGAAAACGTATCCCAGAATCACTGATTCTCAGAAACAGAAAACAAAAGGGCCCCGGAGGTCTCCCAGCGGAAGCTCCAACAAGTGCGGGACTTCCTTCTGTGCAAACCCCCGACCGAAGCGTCCCAATCTCTGCTTGAATGCTTCCAGGGATGGGGAACTTACTCCTTTTGAGGAAGTCCATTCCCCCCATTCATCCACTTAAATCAATAGTAACTGTCAGGAACAAAGACCCAAGGCCAGCCTTTCTCCCTGTCTCCCAGACACGGGTCTGATATTTGCCAGTGAGATGAGAAATTCTGAACTGTGTGGGCAACTAGAAAAGGGAACCCCTGTATGTCAATTTACATACATGTACATAATTTACCATCGCAAGTTTATAGTAACAAAGAATTTTCCTAACATTGCAGAATATGTTCTATTGAGCAGAATATATTGCAGACAGGCCCAGAATAGACGTATGTGTTGATCTCCTTCTTCTCTCCTGGTATGTAAAGATGTAGGAAAACTCGAAGATGCTCAGAACAGACTTGCCACCACGCGGCTCATCAAGGAGATTGGGAAACCTCGAAATTATGGTCTGACGGATGAGGAAAAGGTAGAGGAGGAGCGGAGGGCCGCCGAGGAGCACATAGCCAAGGAGGCTATGCAGGAAGCCGAACGGGAGCACAAGGAAGCCATGGAGATGGCAGAGAAGATCGCCCGCTGGGAGGAGTGGGTGAGCGGATGTGTGCGCATGCTAGTGTCTCTGCGTGTGCGGGCGCACGTGCCTGCGTCTGTCGGGAGGGGAGCGGCAAAGCCATTGGGGCCCATCGCACTTCCCGTCCTGCTAATAGAGAATTGTCACAGACACACCCCAAATAAGTCTTGTTTGTTTGTTTGGTCATATGTACCATTTTCAAAAAAGACACCCATCGTCTTTTGCTTAGTTATAAATAACGATGACTAGCCATTGCCTGTAGCATTCATAATACACATCCCTGTAAATGCGTAACATTTTGTTACATGTCGACCTGGCGATTTCATTCGATTTTCCTCTATGTACCCGTCTCGCCTGGGCGTCAGCCTCGTTCCACCCTCCTCGTTCCCCAAGTTACCGACTCTTACCCATTCTGCTTCCTGCAGCGGGACTCAGACCCACCAGTGTCCTGATCAGGGTTAGTGTTTCTCAGCAGAATTATGCAGTGGGTGCCATCCCGCTGGTCTCCCCAACTCTGCCCCTGTCCATCTCCAATCTCTTCCCGTGCTGCTACCAGGCGAGGCGTCTAAAACACACAGCAACTGTGGCCACCTCTGTTTAAACTTTCCACGGGCTGTCCATCACCTTAGGCAAAAGTACAAACTCCTTATGTGGCACCCAAGGTCCTTTTGTGACCTGGCTGCTTCTAGTATTTCCCAGTACCTCTAAACATGCACCATCTGCATGACTAACATTCTCATTATTTATTTATTTTTCTTGAGTCTTTGCTAGAAGTCATCTTTCCAATGACGCCTTTCCTGGACACCATGTTTCAAATTTCAAACCCTTTTATACTTTTTAAGTGTCCTCTTAGCACTGATTCTAGTGTATGGAAAAAAGGGAGAAAGGAAAGAAGGAAGGAAGGAAAGAAGGAAGGAAGGGAGGGAGGAGGGAGGTGGAGGGCAGGAGAGAGGAAGGGGAGGGATGGAAGGGAGGGAATATATGTCCCTATGCCCACATCTTTGTGTGCCTCATTATCTCCTTAGCATAAATTCCTAAAGTTTCCTAGGACCAACTCTGTGTACATGGTTTAAATCTTTTTCTTTTTTTTTAACTTTTATTAGCATTTATTGATGCTGAATTTTCTCCTGAGCCATAAGGCTTTGTTTCTTCAGTTTCTTCTGGAATGTCTTTTTCTTCTGAGCTTCCTCTTCTTCTGGGTTAGGAACGGTCCACTCTTTTTCACTGGGGATCATCTCCCTGGGGCAGGGGGTGCTCACGTGGGGGTCATCCGCCCGTGGGCTCTGTAAGTTCTGCGTCGCCTCTCGAGAGCTCGGTTCACGTGGCCGTGCTCGGTGACCAGAGTCTCCGTCTAAACCCTTAGGTTCGGCGTTAGTCTGCATTTTCAGGCACGTGCAGCACACATTCGGCACTCTTTTGGGACCAGCCCCACTGTTTGGCCTGCGCACACCAGCCAACTCCACCGCCGTAAAGACAGAATAGCACCGTTGTTTCTGTAAAGTGATGTCCTTCAGATTCTTGGTGGCTTTTCGAATATGCACATTCTTGACGGCCTGGGCAGTTTCACTGAGTGTTCTAAAAGTGAACTCGAAGATTTGAACCTCTTGATTTGCATGACTTTGTGGGGTTTTCTGGGTCAAATAAATAGTGAGTCATTTTCTGAGTCACCTCCGGCGGCTTACGGGAAGAAGCAGCCATGGTGTAAATTTTCATGCATATTTCTCCAGCAAGGGGAAAGTCCGTTCACACGGCGTCTGTCAGTATGTTCTCCCTGCACCTCCTCCAGCCCTGCTTGCTCAATTTTGCTCACATGTGACAAGCTGATAAACAAAAGCCAGTCTCGTCGTTTCCGTGTTCAGTCCTCCGATCGATCACGAATTTAACAACTCTTCCTGTGTTAGCCAGGTATTTGTAGTTCTTCTTAAGTCACGTGTCTGGGCTGCGTGTCTTTTTCTTATGATTTTGCAAGAACAACTCCCCATAAGGTAGTACAAGAGAAACGGGGCTGGCCCCAGAGGCCACAGTCTCCCAGGTCGCGAAAACCCAGCGTCACTCATTTCGTAGGTATGTGGCCCTGCAGCGGTTCCTCGGTGCCCCAGTTTCCTCATCCATACAATGAGAAGATGATCGTACCTGCTTCTTAGAGTCGCCGTGGTGATTCAAGAGTTAATGCGTGTGAACATATGCAGACAATGCCTGGCAAACAGGGTGCACGCTCCCACGACATCCTCCCGTGTCCATGTCGCAAATCGTTTTCCTCGACTCATCGTTTATCTTTTAGCATCGTCATCTACGGTGTTTCTTCTGGCCCTAAAAAAGATTTATGTCCTATGTGGTCCAATCCATCAATCTTTGTCCCGGTTTGATTTCTGGGTTTGCTGTCTTGCTAGGGGAGACCTCTTTTTAAACGAATATCGGTTAGGACTCTTTATCTTGCACGCGACAGAAAAGCAAACTCAAAATGGCTTAAAATAAAGAAAATGTATGGATTCATATAACAGAGAAGTCCCGGGGTAGGGCCGGCTTCAAGCAAGGCTTGATAGAGTGACTCGGACGGTGTCACCAAGGACTGGGGACCCTCTCTCTGCTCTTTCTCCTATGTCGACGTCCTCCCTAGGCTCTACCTGACGTGCCCGTCCTTAACTAATGTTCATGAACAGGAGGCAGGCTGGGCTGATGGGCTGAAGTCCCGCCTTAACCACAAGCCTGAGAGGGAGATTTCTCAAAGGAAATCTCAAATTATTTTTCCCAAAAGAGGGTGGCTGTATGCTGAGCCAGGAATAATACATGACCACCAGACCAATACCTTCCAGACATCCTATTAGCACTGATTCTTTCTTCCTTCCTTCCTTCCTTCCTTCCTTCCTTCCTCCATCCAGCCGGATACTGATCGATGTTGATGCGCGATTGACGATCCCGGTGAAGCAACAGTTCTCCTTTTCGGATTGTTTATCCACCTCCAAACGTTTTTGTCGGTAGAATAAACGACTAGAGGAAGTGAAGAGAGAAGAAACAGAATTACTGGAGGCCCAGTCTATTCCCCTGAGAAACTATTTAATGACCTATGTTATGCCAACACTTATGCAGGGTCTGAATGAGTGCTGTAAGGTCAGACCAGAGGATCCTGTTGATTTTCTGGTAAGAGATTTAAGTTTCTTTTAAAATATCAGTTTGGAAATAAAATATGCCTGAATTTAAATGGGAAGCAGTCGAGTCAGAGAAATCGTGTATTTGGGAAATAGCTTCTAATACCTTTACAGTTTATAATAAGATTTTTATTACTCTTTTGAGAGGATTTATGTACTTTTATTTTAAAATTGTAAACATTAATTAGTACAAATAGATGACTCATAAATACCTGGTAGTATCTTCTAAATTGTTGACTTATTTTCTTTCTTTCAATTATAGGCAGAATATCTCTTCAAGAATAATCCTGAAACGCAATGAAACTTTAAAGGCCTCGTGTCCTACACCTTTACAGAGCTCGAGATGAGTTTAACGTTGTAATCTGAAAAATTGCTTTAAAAAATTCTTTTCCAGTTTTTGAAAAAAATTTTGCCCTGCAAACATATTTTATTAAGTAGAATCATTATAAAAAGCTGTATGGCAATGAGTGTCTACTTCATTAAAACTATATTAGGAAGGTAAATTGATAAGATTTATCATGGGACAAACATCGATTTAATATTTCATTCTTAGTTTAAGTGTCCTGTACACTAATGTTTATAGTGTGAAGAAAATCAGATTATGTATTATTCGAACATGTAGGCCAATGAATTTACGCCATTTGTTATGACCCAGATACCAGTGGTGTTAAAAATGGATGTAAATTAGAATGGTTTATGCTTTACTACGTCACAGTAAGTCAGACACGATTGGTTGCACAGGTTGTTTTTTGAGTTCAGGGTCAGTATCTTAGCCATTGAGTCAGAGAGCATCGGAAACCTCTTGGTAGAAAAATTCATGTAACAGAACAAATAATTCTAATTTTTTGTGATCATTAGAAAGTTGCCGAATAATTTCAACAAACTAACTTTACCATATAGGCATAAGCAATCAATGCTTACTGCCTTTCCCAGGTCTAAAAATCCCATAATTCTCAGAATTACACTAAATGAGAAATTCGTTTAGGTTTATTTTAATGGTATATATATTTCATCCCTTTAAATAATTTAATCTGAATATAACGACACAATTTTTTTATTGTGGTAAAATACACATAACAGAATTTATTATAGAACCATTTTAAAGTGCACAGTTCAGTGGCACTAAGTACATTCGTAAGTGTTGTGCATTCATCACCGCTTTCTAGCTCCAGAAATTTTTCATCATCACAAGTGGGAGCCCCGTATCCCATTAAGCATTGACTTCCCATTGTCTGCCGCACCCCCGCCCCAGCCCCAAGCGACCACTAACCTGCTTTCTGTCTCTGTGGATTTGTCTATTCCTGACTTTTATATAAACAGAAACATACAACATGTCTGGCTTTTTTCACTTGACATGTTTTCAAGGTTCATCCACTTCGTTAGCATGTATCCTTTTTATGGCCGAATAATATTCTGCTGTGTGGATGGACCACCTTTCGTTTAATCATTCGTTTGTTGATGGACATCCGTGTGAGGCGTTTCCACCTTTCAGGTATTGTGAATAGAGCTGCTGCGAGCGTTCCTGTACAAGTTCTTGTTTGAACACCTGTTGTCAGTTCTTTTGGCTAGACTTCTGGGAGTGATATTTCTGTCATATGGTAATTCCATGGTTACCTTACTGAGGAATTGCCAAACTGTTTTCCACAGTGGCTGCATTATTTTCTATCTTCACCAGCAATATATGAGGATTTTAGTGTCTCTGCATCCTTACCAACACTTGTTATTTTCATGTGTGTGTGTGTGTGTGTATGCAGGTGTTAAATGGTGATGCTAGTGGGCATGAAGTGGTATCACATGGTGAGTAAACATCTCTTCGTGTGCTTTCTGGCCATTTGTACACATTCTTTGGAGAAATACATATTCAAGTCCTTCGCTCATTTATTTGGATTGCTGGTCTTTTTGTTATTGAATTGTGAGTTCTTTATATATTCTGGATATAAGACTCATCAGATATGTGATTTTCAAATATTTTCTCTCATTCTGTGGCTTGTCTTTTCACTTTCTTAATGGTCCCCTCTAATGCGGAAAAGCTTTTAATTTTAATGATGTCCAATTGACCTATTTTTTCCTTTATTTCATTGCTCTATTTTTGAGTCTTTTATTTTAATAGAAAATACTAAGTAAATAAAGAACATATTTTCAATAGTTTGAAGCACATTAGTCTTTATAATAGTTACCTTTTTATTCCTTCACGATGGTTACATTTCATGATCTTGTTTCTTTGTTCACTGAGAAAACGGAAGCAATGAAAAGACAGCTTCTATATTCTCCCACTACAAACCTCCCTCTGCCTTCCCTTCTGTATCAGGTAATAATTGTCCGTGCTCCCATCTAAGATCAACTCCCTACCTGTGCCCTGGATCCCATGCCTTCTCGCGTAATTAGATTCTGCTCCTATAAATGTCCCTTCTCTCTTGCAGCTTAATTTTTCTCTCTTCTGGACCAGCACTCTTAGCTTCAAACTCGATGTACGAGCTCCCATACTTCAAAACAAAACATGACAAAGACCAAGTAAAATGTGAAAACTTCCTAGACTTCCGCATCCTCCTCCAGCCCTGGTCCCAACATTCCTCTCTGCTTTGTAGCAGGTTACCGGCGACCTCCACATTGCCATATCCCATCGTCAGTTCTCAGGCCTCATCACGCTCAGCCTCCCTGAGCGTTTTAGCGTTTCTTCCTTCGAGTACTTTCTTTCATCCACCTGAATGTCTAATAGGCACCTCACGCTTCAGCACGGCCAATCCACTTCCTGCTGACTCCCCTCCCTCCCCTCTACCTGTTGTTCCCCGAATCTTCCCGTCTCAGGTATTGGCAAGTCCATCCTGCCAGTGGCTCAGGTGCCAAAACTTAGCATCACCCTTGACGCCTTTTCTTTTTCTCTTATGCCATGTTCAATTCAACGGTGCATCATATCGGCCCAACTTTCAAAACATGTCCCCTGTCTGTCTTCTTCTCATCCCTCCAGTACTACTGTCCTGGCCCAAGACATCACTGTTTCCTTCCTGGATACCTGCCGTCACCTCATCACTCGACTGCTTTCAGCATATCAGCAGGGGAAATTTGTTAAAACGGAAGTCAGATCCACGCAAAGCCCTCCAATGCCTTCCCATCTCACGTGAAGCAAAAGGCAAAGTCCTGACCTGGGCCTGTGAGGCTTGATAGAGCCTGACCTCTTGTGACCTCACTGCCCCCTCATTTCCCTCCTCATTGCCGAGGATCGTCTGTCTTGAGGCCTTTGCCTGGAACGCTCGGCCCCCACGTAGCCACGCGGCTCGTTCTCACTTTGTCCATGGCTCAGCTCAAATGTCACCTCAGAACATCCTCTCTGTGACATCCCACTCTGTTCCTTTTCTCTGCTGACATTTGACATCACTTTATATGCCTGTTTATTGTCTATCTCCCTCACCAAAATATAAGCTTCGTGAAGGTAGAGAACTCATTTTGTTTTTCTGTATCTCTAGAGACTAGAAAAGTGCATAGAGCATGGTAGAGGTGTGATAAATGTTAGCGAATGAAAGCTAGTTAGCTAAAATTTTGTTACACGGCTGTGTTGTTTATAACTAATTCGAATCTCCAGTCATTCAACAAAGTCCGTAATTTATTTATATTTCTGTGTAGCTGCGACGAGACACTTAAGTAACTCCGAGGGTCTCCAAGAGGCTTCGCTAAGTGGCATTAATTTTGGCAAATTCACTGTGGATCTAGCCTTGAGCCATATACGTTAAGAAGAGCAGTCTCGGCCATGTTTTAGGGTAGATAGGACCCTAAGATCCTGACTTGTCTCAACTAATCTCCTAAGACACCAGGAGAAAAGACACTACTGATATATTTACAATGAGAAACAATTGTCGAGTGGGCAGATGCTTGCTCCGTTTCACGGGTACCTTCTCTTCTTGGAAGCAGGTTATGTGAGAAGCCAAATGATCAGAAGGGCTTAGTGAACGCAGGACCAGGACTGGGCATTGGCCTCCGCTAGCTTGATATATCATCCCCGTCACATTTGTCCTTGTTCCCATCCTTCCCGATGAGGTGCACATTCCCAGACATCGTTTGGATGGGCAGTGGCAATTTTACCTCTGTGACCCTCCTTGACACATGACACATGCTCTCTTCATAAATACTCACATATTCACTCTTTGAGGTCTCTGTGGGTTAAGAGGCATTTACTCTCTTTAGGGTGACTTTTCCTATTTCTGCTCTGATCCATTGTCATTTTACAATTAATCTCTCTGAAAGCAATTTTTACCCCCCAAATCTGAGCAAGAGAGCCAGTCACTGCCAAGCATCCTCTCTACATAACTATTGTTGCAGAATACTCTGACAGAGAGACGGGACACCAAGGCAATAAGCAGGAAGTAGCGTTTATTGGTGCCGGCACTGGCTCAGCGGATTTCCATCGAAAGGTTGAGCCCCAGTCACAGCGGGGGTTTCCCCCTTTTTATTTTTTTTTTAAGCGAGACAACCCTTGGTTGACCTCACAGTTGCAGGGACCTCGTCAGCTTACAATCCCTTATTTTTTATTTTTTACGCCTATAGCACCCGGTCTTCCTAGGTGGTCTCCCATCCAAGTACTAACCAGGCCCGACCCTGCTTAGCTTCCGAGAGCAGATGGGATTGGGCTTGTTCAGGGTAGCATGGCCATAGACAGAGCCGATGTTCTTTCAATCTGCAAGTCCAGTCAATGTCTTCTTTCGGAGGGTTCGTCTGAGGGGCTCCGTGGAGTCTGAGTGCCCCGCTAGTCTATGACCACTGGCTTAAGCCTGCTATGGTGAATCCAAGGTGTTATCTCGGCAAACTTTAGCACAGCGAGGGTGGACAAGATAACAGTGAATGAGCCCCTCCGAAGAGGCTTCAAGGTTTGGACATTCCATTTCTTGACCCACACCAAATCTCCTGGCCTAAAGGAATGGGCCTCAGTAGTCAGACTAACAGGCAGCCTTTCCCTAACGCAGTGATTGAGAGCAGCCTGCAAAGTAGTACCCAGGGCCTGTAACTGCTGTCTCAGAATTCAGTCTTCTTGGTTGGGGTCAACTTGATTCTTAATAGTGCCACGGGGAGGGCTTCGTCCCAGTGTAGATGTGTCTCCTGACGTAGTTTTCTCAAATGAGCCTTAAGGGTCCTGTTCGTGCGTTCCACCTGTCCTGAACTCTGGGTCGATAGGCGGTATGCAATTTCCATCTAAGATTGTCAAATTTTTGGTTAGTAGCTGCACTATCTCCGCTACAAAGGCTGGTCCGTTATCTGAGCCAATGGTAATTGGTAGCAGTCTGGCTACTTCTCGGGCCTTCTCAGTCTGGGTCGGATAAGCCTCCACCGAACCGGAATACGAGCACACAAAGACCAAGAGGTACTTGTAGCCCCGGGTTGGGGGCATCTCAGTGAAGTCTACTTCCAGGTCCTCCAAGGGTGTTCCTCCCACACTCTGGACTCCTGGAGGGGCCTGTGGCCTCCATCGTGGGTTGTTTCGAGCACATACCTCACATCGTTCACACACTATTCGGGAGCTGCCAGAGAGCCGGGGGATGTAGAAATACTGGCCCAATGTGGTTTCAAGAGCTGTCCAGCCAATGTGGCTGTTCCGAAGGAACTGTCTGACAAAGGCTGGGGCCAGGGCCTCAGGAATTGCTATTCGCCTGTCTTCAAACTTCCACCAAACTTCAACTTACCTAGAGAGGTAACTCCCATTTTCGGTCTTAAACCAGGCAACCTCATGCTATGACTACTTAGGGTCCCACTCCGCTAAAGGACTGGGGAACAGGGCGGCAGTCAGAGTTGTTGGTTCTGTTACCCTCTCAGAGGCCACGAGCTTTTGCTTCGTGATCCGCTTTGTCCCTGAGCAGTCACAGGGTCTTCTTTTTGATATCCCCGGCAATGCATGACTGCCACTCTCTTAGGGGCCCAGACAGCATCTGGGAGCTCAAGGATCTCTTTTTCACACTTTGTCTTTTCCCCCTGAGTTGATTAGGCCTTTTTCTTTATATAAAGTCCCATGTACATGGAGAGTGGTAAAGGCATATTTAGAGTCAGTATATATGTTGACATGTACTCCTGCTGCCAGCTAGAGGGCTCGGGTCAGTGCAATGAGCTCTGCCTTCTGGGCTGAGGTTCCCCTAGGCAGAGGTTTCGCCTCAATGGTGCAATGTAGGATCACCACAGCATATCCTGCAAGGCATTCTCCTCCCTCAAGAAGCTGCTACTATCAGTGTAATATTCCACATCAGGGTCCTTGAGGGGCTGGTTTGTCAAGTCGGGTCGGCTGGAAAATACTTCATCCATGACTTCAATGCAATCGTGGTCTGGCTGGCCAGGCCCAACGGGTAGCAAGGTGGCTGGGTTCAGGGTTCACACTACCTCTAGGCAGATGTGTGGATTCTCATACAGCATCCCTTGGTATCTGACCATCCAGGCATTGATTAGCCAAAATCGTCCCTTATACTCCAGTAATGTTACTACTGAATGTGGTACCTGAACTGGCAGTTCTTGCCCCATAGTCAGTTTGTCGGCCTCTGACACAAGGAGGGCCATGGCTATGAGTACTCATGAGCAGGCTGGCCAGCCCTGGGTGACAGAGTCAAGTTGTTTAGAGAGATAGGCCACTGGGTGATGCCAGTTCTCAACACTGAGCCAGGACCCCGACTGCAACGCCTGCCCATTCATGTACATACAGGAAGAAGGGTGTGGAGAGGTCAGGCGATCACAGACCGGGCACACTGGTGACCGCCTGCTTAATGTCTTCAAAGGCCTTTTGTCGTGCCTGTTCCCACACTAGGGGCTCTTGTTCGCCCCGCTTTGTGGCCTCATACAAGGGTTTCGCCAAGACAGAGAAGCTAGGTATCCAGACCCTACAGAACCCCACAGCCTCTAGGAACTCCCGAACCTGGAGCCGGGTAGAGGGGATGGGTATCAAGCAGGCAGCCTGTTTTCCTGCCGGGTCATGTTGGCGTTGCCCCTGGGATATGTGGAAGCCAAGGTATTTAACTTTCTCCTGACAGATTTGGGCTTTTTTTCTGGAAACCTTATAGCCGGCTTCCGAGAAGAGGGTGAGGAGTGTTTGTGTTCTCTCCATACATTCTCCTTGGGTTTTCCCTGACAGCAGTAGGTTGGCTATTGGAGTAAAATGCAGCCGGTCCAGTCCACTGGGAAAGCTTTTAGGTCAGAGGCCAGTGCTGTTCTGAAAACGATTGGAGAGTTTTTAAAACCTTGAGGCAATCTCGTCCAAGTTAGCTGGCCTTCGTCTCCACTCTAGGATTTTCCCACTGGAAGGCAAAGATCGGCTGGCTCTGAGGGGCCAGGCCTATGCAGAAAAAGGCATCCTTAAGATCCAGATATGTGAAGAAGGTTGTGTCCATGGGGATGAGTCCCAGGAGGGTGTACGGACTGGGGATGATTGGGTGCAGGGTGACGGTAGCCTGATTCACAGCCCGCAGGTCCTAGACTGGCCGATAATTGTAGGTCCCTAGTTTTTGGACCAGTAGGAGAGGCGTATTCCATGGTGACTGGCACTGCTGAAGGATCCCATACTTAATGAGTCTCTCCAGATGTCTATGGATCCCAATCTGTGCCTTGTGAGGGATGAAATACTGTTTCTGACGTATGGGCTCTGTTCCTGGTCTGAGCTCTACCAGTACTGGGGGAATATTCCAGGCCAGTCCAGGGGGATTGTCTTCAGCTCATGCCCCAGATAATTTGAAGGGGAGCTCAGGTCCAGGTTGTGGCCGTGTCTCATTCACATTCAGGCAGTCGTCATTCAAACACCACCCTCTACCCAAATAAACCTGAGAGGTCATGGTTTCATCTCCCTCCAGAGACTACTCGGGTGACCTTGGGAGTTGATCAGACTCCCCTTCTGCCTCTTTAGCGGCAGGTCAAATACCAAGACCCGGGTTCTCACCGCCCTCATCGGGCAGTGCTCCTGTGCTGGTTCCTGCGCCTCGCCAGTTTCTGTTGGGCTCTCGAAGCCACCGCCCCGGTCCGCTAGAAGAGTCGTTTTCCCCTGTGGACAACAGGTCCACTGGCACCAGGTGGGGTCTGCTTCTCCCAGCGCCCCGGGGGCCAAACTCTGACAAGGGAGGTGAAAACTAACCGTCTCCAATCCCGAACGAGCCCACAGAAATGTTGCAGGATACTTGGACAGAGAGATGGGCCACGGAGGCAACAAGCAGGAAGCAGCGTGTATTGGTGCCGGCGCTGGCTCAGTGGATTCCCAGCCAAAGGCTGAGCCCATCACAGTGGGCTTTCCTTTTTATACACGTCTTATACTTCCTCCTAGTTACAGACTTGCATGTTTTTTCTACATAAGGAAAGTGTATTTTATTGGTTGGCGGGCCGTAAGGGAAAGTGAATAACTTTCAACCATCCTAGGAAGCGGTTAGCTCAGGCCTCGCTACCACACTATAATTTCATTAGACATATTATTATATATATATATCTATAATTTGGATAGACATAGTCCTATGATACTTTAAAAAAGGGGTATTCTTTATAATAAAATAGCTAGGGACAATCTAAAAGGGATATGTAATACCTCTGCACTAAATCTTACGAAACAGAGGACTTGTACTCATAAAATGTTAAAAATTCTTACAAGTCAATAAGACTGACAACCCAATATAAAAATAGGCAGAAGACGTGAATAACCACTTATTAAAGAGCATAACCGAATGACCAATCAGCAGATTGAAAAGTGCTTACAGTCCTTAATCATCAGAGAAATGCAAATGAAAACTGCAATGAAATTTCATTATAAAGCTGCCAAATGGATGAAATTAAATGCAGCAACCGGAACCCACATAATACTACTGGTGGCAGTATAGGTTGGTTCTGCCCCTTCGAAAACCATTTGAGAGTTCTTACTAAAGCTGGATACAGGGATATACATGATCCAGAAATTCCACACTGAGTATGTATGCAAGAGGGATGAGGCATATGTCTACAAAAAAAAAAAAAAGTGCAAGAATGTTCAGAGCAACAATACTCAAAAAGCTCCAAACCGGAACTAACCTGTATCTCCATCAGTAGGAGAAAGATACACTGTGGTAGTAGAGAATACTCCTCAGCGATGAGAAAGAATGAACCATTACCTCCGACAACGTGAAGAATATCACGGATGTAATGTTGAGTAAAAGAAGTTAGATACAAGTGTAGACTGTACGATCCATATATGTGAAGTTATAAACAGATGTAAACTAACCTCTAGTGATAGAGTTCAGAATAGTGGTTACTTGGTGATGATGGTGGTGGTGGTGGTGGCACTGGTGGCGGCAATGATGGTAGTGATAAAGGGCTATCTACTGGGAGGAAGTCTGCCAGATATTGGACATTTTCTATGTCTTGATTTAAGTGATAGTTACGTGGGAGTAAACACAGATGAAAATTCATACAGCTCAATAGGGAGCATTACAGAGATGGGAGATAAGTAGAAAGGCCTTAATATTTGTACGCTTTACTGTATAAGTTGTACTTTAATAATGTTTTAAAAATGAGTTGGTACTTCACCTTAAAAAACAGTAAAGTATGCCATATGTCCTTAAAGTTAAAAAAAAAAATTAACTCCTTAAAATGTGGACTTATTTATCGCCATAGAGTTCCTTAGATCCACTTCGGGAAAGAAAAATACCATTTTAATTCACATGAAAAATTTAGTCTTTTATATTTAAAAATTAAAATGAATCAAAATGTCATTCAAATGCTTTATTTAGTGTATTTGGATCTGGCACAACATGCGGTGTTACACAAAAGTTTTGTTGATATGGCAGACCTGCTCTGAGATGGCCCCCAGTCATCTCTACCTTCTGGTATTCACGCCCTTCTGTAATCTCTTCTTTTCGAGTGTGGGTGGAATCTGTGATTTGTTTCTATCCAATGGAATACACCAAGCTTTGGTTACGTGAGACTGTAAATGAGATCATGCTAGTGCACTCTGTTGCCTTCTCGGCTTACATGCTTTGATGAAGCAAGCCGCTATGTTTGGAGAGGCCTGCATGGCCAGGAACTGAGAGGGGCCTCGGTAAACGACCAACAAGACATCAGCACCTTCACTCCAACAGAACTGAATCCGGCCAACTAACACGTGTGGGAGTGGATCCTTCCACAGTTGAGCCTTCAGATGAAACCCCAGTCCTAACAGCATTAATACGACCTTGTTGAGAGACCCTTAAGCAGAGGGAGGAGCCAGCTAGGCCACGTCCAAATTCCTGATCCAGAGAAACCGTTTGATACTAAACGCGTGTTGTTTTTAGTAGCTTAAAGTTTGTGGCAAATTGTAATACAGCAATAAATAACTAACAAAATAGAATAGGCATTATACCTTCCAAGAGTGAACAATCTGAGCTGATTACTGTTATGGATTGAATGTTTGCATGCCCTAAAATTCGTGTGCGGAAGCACTAATCCCTAAACCCCATGTGACTGTCTTTGGAGATGGGGCTTCTAAGGAAGTAATTAAGGTTAAATGAAGTCATAAGGGTAAAGTCTCCTTATAAGAAGAGACACCAGAGAGCTTGTGCAGGAGCAAGGAGGCACTTGTGCGTGCTCACGTGCACACATGTTCTTTCTCTCTCTCTGCTATGTGAAGACATGGTGAGAAAGCTGCTATCTACAAGCCAGGAAGAAAGTCTTCACCAGAAACGGGCCATGTTGGCACCAAGATCTTGGACTTCCCAGCCTCCAGAACTGTGAGAAATAAATTTCTGTTGTTTAAGCCCCCCATTCCGTGGTATTTTGTTAGGGTAGTTCATGCTAAGAAAATTACCAACTTGTTTGTTTGTTTTAGCCAGATTAACCACCAAATTGAAACGATTGCATGGAAATACTGGGCAACCTAAGTTGTCTTTAAATAATCAGTAATAACATAATTCAAGTGCCAAATGTGCCAGGCACTGTTTCGTGCTTTGGCCTTAATTTTAACAATATAGTCAGCATTCCTACCTTTATGGACCTTACATTTTAGTGAGGATGATGGAATAATTTAAAAAATTAACAAGGAAGTTCTGGTTATATGATAAGGACTATAATGCAAATAAACAGTTCAGATAAGGTGGTCTGGGAAGGCATCTATGAAGCGGTGACATTTGAGCTTTGACAGACTGTGAATGAGTCAGCTATTGAAGAACTAGGCAGTACTGCAGGTGGGGACAAGTATGAAGGCTCAAAGGTGGAGGAGCTTAGCATGGTTAAGAAAAAGAAGAGAGGCCAGTAAGACTGAAGTACAAGCAGGAAAAGGGAAGAGTTTGAAATGAGGCTGGAGAGAATAATCTAAGAGCCAGATGATGCAGGGCCTCGTAAGCCATTGTTAAAGTTTGAATTTATTCTAAGAGCAATAGGAAGCCATTAAATTGGGTTTTAATGCAGGGGAGTGATAAAATCCAGAGCATGGTGTGAAGCCCAGCTGCTGTATGGAGAATGACTGAATAAAAGAATGAATGAAAGAAGAATACCAAGGCTACTGCGAAGGTCTAAGAGAAGACGGTGGCTAAGATTGCAGTGGCGGCAGAGGAGATGGAGAGAAAGGGATGGATTTCAGATGGATTTGGGAGGTGGAATCGATGGGACTTGATCATAGATTTGGATATATGGGCAGTGAGGGAAAGGTAGAAATCAAGGATACTGATTTGTTGATTTGGCTTGAGCCCGGAACATCACTGTGCTGTTGACTGTGGGGCAGAGACTAGAGGAGGTACGTGTGTGAGGCCAGTACTAATTAACAAGCTATCATGGTTCTTTCTTTCCTACAAATGGTAGAAGACACATTCTTCAAAACAGAAACTAACAAACATCTAAAAGGCAAATGAGCATTTAATGAGAAGACAGCTCAAGAGATACAATACTCGGATGAAAGTATTGTTATTATTTTTACTTTTGTGTATCATAAATTTTTTTTTATCAAAAATTTAAAAAAGGATGCATCATTAATAGCCCAACGAATTCTTGTACTTTATTATTACGATGAAAGTCTCTGTATCACACAGTATCTCCAATTATTACTACCTAAATGACACTGAAACATAATCCGGGCAGTTTCCATTATGGAGAGCGGGTCTGCTCTCAAAAACATTTTTGTGCATTTTTCTGATTTGAATGCACTGTGGACCTAAGAGAACTTGTTTTGGAATTCTTTCCACTTTTTGACACTGTGTGGAAAATACACTCTGAGCTATACTTAACATCTTTGCAAACATCTTCTCCTCTCTTAGCAGCTGGGGTGGGGAAAGGGCTGCAGTGAGGGGCAGGAGCTGTGGAGACAGGCAGCAGCTGGAGGGAGTGGGCAGGGGCCCTGAGGACAAGCAAGGCAAGGCTAACAATACTGGTATTGTCTTAAGCAGTATCCTAGTTACTGGCTTTATCTCACTCCTTTCTTTGGCTCAAGTTATAGCTTTAATTGGGTCCTAAACATTGGGAATATGTGAACACCTAGCTCATTACTCACTTGTGAAAGTTGAGTTGGATTAGATTACAGTGGTGGAGTTTATGTAAGGCCCTTCCGGACCTTCAACATGACCCCAAAATACAATTCTTGCTTTCAGAGTTTATAACCTCCATCTCCAGCCCTGACTTCCTTCAGCTCCTGAAGCATCTTTTCAGTTGCCTGATAGACGTTTCTGAAAGTCCTACAGGCGCTGCAAAATCAACCCATATCAAACTACTCTCATCCGGTCACCTAGTTATCTCCTTGATTTCACTTACTGGTAGCATCATTCACCCTTTCTGGAAGCTTTATAATCATTTGTCTTCTTAGACTCCATCACCTCTCACCACCACAATTAACTGCATCACCTAAATATTTCTCAAATTGTTCCCTTCTTTATTTCAAGCTTCATCTCTTATCTGAGCCATGGCAAGATCCACCTCACCTATCTTCAAACTTCAAGATCTCTCCCAGTTTAAATTCATCCCATACTCTTTGATCTTTCAATATAAATGTGATCTTTCAGTGGCTTCCGCATTCACAAGATAAAATCCAAACCTCTCAGAATGGCCTCAGGTCTGAAGTCAGAGGTCAGTTACCTCTGCGGGGGCCTTGTCTGACCACTCTATGTAGAGCTACCCATAATTCTACCACCTAATTTATTTCATTCATGGTTCTTATCACAATCTGTAATTCCTGCCTCTGATTATGGGCTTATTATCTGCCCCCAGCCCCTAGAAATCAAGGTCAAAATGAATCAGAGATCTTGATTGTATTTTTCGTAGTGGAAAATAGACCCCAGCTTAGCACCTTTCCTTTTTTTAAAAATTGTTCCCTCTACCTGATATGCTCTTCTACTCCTGTCCACTTACAAAATCTTAACTTTTCTATTAGGACATTTCTAAAGTCACTTATGTAAAATCTACCTTGACTCCACCTTCAAGTGTAGTTCCTTTTAACCATCTTCAGCAATCAACATGGTACCTAGCACATTCCAGGCACTAAATATTCTTTAGTTGTGCTGTCGAGCTGCCTTGTTCTATGGAAGGCTGAAACAAAAAAAGTTTGGAGCAACTACAGAGTGATATCCATCTCTTCTTTACTGCTGAGATGTCAGGCAGAGGATGGCCATCAGCTCAAGAAGTTCCCATTATTTTAAAGTACATCATCAGTGTCTGCCTTTATGAGCAGTTTTAAAGACCATAGACTTAGGATTTTACTGATTTCACTGGATCTCAGATTTCCAAACTTTTAAGGACAGGTCTGCTACTGGGTCCCTAACCAAAGCCATTTTGATGACAAGAGGGTAAAGAATAAGTGTAAGAGATGAGAATCAAATATAAGCCTGTCTCCACATCGGGGCTGTTCAATAAAAATGAGGGTGCATAATTTAAAATTTTCTAGTAGCCACATTTAAAAATGCAAAAGGAAACAAGTGAAATTTTCATATTTTATTTAATGCAACATATCCCAAATACGATCTAAAATATCAATGAAGTATTTTACTCTTTTGCTCATATCAAGATCTCTGAAATCCGAGTTTATTTTGCACTTACAGTATACTTATAAATGACTATCCCCATTCCAAGTGCTCAAAAGCCCCATGTGACAAACGGCTATCATAGTGGATGCCAGTGGGTTTAGATCCTGTGTTTTTTCCACTGAGCCATAAGTCCTAGAACTCTACACGTTCTGGGAAAAAAAGAAAATCCTTTGTCAAATTGCCGGAGGCTTTACAAGTGCACATTAGCATGTTAGTATATTTAAAGAATCTACAACTTTAACCTTCCCAGATTCCTTCCCGCCTGCCCTTCCATTACCCTTCTGTGTGACACTTTAGAACACGTTCTAATTCAAAACAGCGAAGGATTATGAGCATTCAGACGGTCTCAGGCACTCTTTCTCAAACTTTTGCTGGGAGTGGGGAGAAAGACTCCCAGGTCCCACTTCAGGGATAGATTTGGGTTGGAAAACACAGCCTCAGAAAAATTATGGCAGAAACAGCCTTGGCTAAACCCCCAACGGTTACAGCTTTACCTATGAGTTCCAGAGCACCATTTGTTAAAGAATGAAATTAACTCGTGCTCCAGAATCTGTCATCAATCCTACCCTGAGAATTTTTTCATCGAATACTTCTTAAACGCCTGCGTACATACATCGGCGGACGAAACAGCCGAAATGCTCTGTCGGGGGGCAGGAGGGTTAACGCAAGTCCAGCGGGGAAGGTGGGGCCCTAATACCTCTGCGCCCTCTGTACCAGCTGCGCTAAGCACCCCTCTTGCACTATCATATTTAACAAGAATTAAGTTTATTCTCAGTGCAGAACAGTACGAAGAGGCTGGGTAACTAGTTACAACCCAAGGCACCGACCCGCGTGGCCGCATTCCGAGCCCCGCGCTCGCGAGGCACATGGGGCACGCGTGGGTGCCTCAGTCCCCTCCAAGCACCTTCACGGACTCGGGCCGGGAGCGCAGCCGCAGCGACCTCAGGCGGCGAGGACGGCAGGACCCCACAGTGCGCCCAAAGCGGCGCCTCGTGGTCCTGGGGCTTCACCGAGCTTTTCCTCGCGCCGTTCAGGCCGCGTCACCCCCGTCGGTCACGACAGCGTCTCCCCGTGAAGGACGACTCACCGCCGGGGCTTGCCGCACGGCTCCCAACCGACGCACCGCACCCCCGCAGAAGCGTGACGGGGATGGGGCGGAAATCGCTAGACCGCCGGCTGCCTTCCGAACTACACTTCCCGTGAGGCTTCGCGGCGCCGGACGGCCTCTGCGCAGGCGCGCGCACGGCGTGCGTGCCGGCGTCAGCGGTTCTAGAACGTTGCTGTGGTAGCGCTCGGGCGCCATGTTAGGACGAAGGGGAAGGAGGAGAAGCGCTTAAAGCGGCGGGAGCGGGTGCGGGAGTGGGGTTGGACCCAGGGCTGAGGCAGGCCCCCCTCCCTCCCGCCTCAGTGGATCATGCCCAGGGCGGCAGCGGCCGCGGTTGCGGGGGGGAAGTGACTGGGCGGTGCCGGCGCAGGAGACGATGCCGTTGTAAGTGATCTGTATTCTGTTTTCTCTCGCACGCCGGCGGGGCCTTGGGGGCGTCGGGGGGAGGGGGGAGGGGTGGCGCGCTAGCCGGGCCCCGGCCCCGGCCCCGGCCCCGCGGGGGAGGCAGGCGGCACCGGGGCTCTTCCTGTTTCCTCACCCGCTCGCCGCCGCACTTCCCTAGTGCCGGGTTCCCACTTCCCCCCACCCCTCCCTGGCTTCAGCGGCCGTCGGGCCGGGGGCCTTCCCCTTCCGGGAGAGCCGAAGGAATCTCTGTCCCTGCTACTCCCGCTTCTCCGCCCCCTCCGAAACACCACGGCGGTGTCCGGCGGCGGGGAAGGGAGGCCCTGCCCCTCGCGGGGTCTGCACACGGGCTTCGGGCTCGTCCTCCGCGGCTCCCCGGCCCCTTTCGCTGCGTCGGTTCCCGGTGTCCCTCCGCTGCGTCGCTCTCTTCCTGGGGTTTCCAAGATGACCAGTCTCGCTCCAGGGTTAACCCGCTTCCACGTCCGAGCGTGTCTGGGCGCTAGTTAACAGGCCCGTTCTGAGCGTTGAGCCTGCTCTTTGAACCCCTCCTCCCCCGCCGCAGTCCTCCCTAGCCTTTCCGCCGCCCGAAAAGGGGGTACTTTCCAGGGCGCCCTCCGAAACGCCTCGGCTTCCGCATCGCTCGGCCTGTTCTGTTTTAATAGGATAGACGGCTTGCAACCTGCTTCCTTCTCCTTCCATCTCTTAGTGATACTTTGTGTTTTTCTGATTGTGGATTTTAAAGCTAATCCGTCTGTGCCTTCTGATCTCACTAAGCCTGCATCGTGTACTTTTCTTTTTCCTCCTAAGGATTTAAAAAAGTTTTTCTTTCTCATTGAAAGAATGGGAAGTAATTTGAAAACTCACTGTTGGGATAGAAAGGTGACAGCTTATCTTCTGCGTTTATATAAGTGTTGAGGCCTATATAGTGAGACTGCATTTCTTTCATTTTAGAAGAGTGAGGAGTAAGTGCCTCTCTGAGCCGAGGGACCGTGTTTTCTTCTTCGTAGCGGCAAAACGAAGCGTGTAATTGATACCCGAAGTTTTACTTACATGCAAAATAAAGCCTTTATGGTTTCTAGACACGTAATGTAGCACCTCTGGTTTTATTTTTTTAAGTAGACAGTTTCTTTTCTGCACCTATCACCGATTATAGTTTTACGTTTTTATTTACATGTGAGCGTCCATATGCGAATCTGTGTATGTCTCTTTACAGGTGAGGCTCTAACTTTGACACAGGCTTAGACATCTGTCAAGATATTAGACACCTAATACATTTTACACAATATTTTAAAAAGGAATTTCATAACGCCTGCCTTCTCACCCATTCCTGTCATTTTAAGAGGCCTATCAACATTATTTTTGTAACGAGAATATTTGTTTTAATTAAACATACAGACCTAATTTTAGAATCTGCACCATCCCTGTTAATTGATTCATCCTTTCATGGAAGGGTAAAAAGAGGCGCTAGGAGAACCTAGTCTAAGCAAAATTTTTGTGACCTTTTTCTGCTCAGCAATAATTAAAATAAACCTAAATGTTTGCAGTGATTCCATGTGATTTCTTTGTGTTAGCTCACATTTTTTTGCTGCGTTTGAAAAGGGACTTCTCTTTCTGATAATCATTTGTTTTAAAAATTGATCAGTGAAAGGAAATGTGCGCCTTAAAAGCCTTTCGTAAGAACATAGCTTAAGTAATAAATTTTCTTTCTAGAAATTAAGTCTTTTTATACCTACTTTTTTCAGACTAACTTTGAGGGGAGAGGTGTACATTTCCTATACAGACCTAAGTCCTTCCAATTTTTTGACAGTAATTCAAAGGTAGAAAATGGAAGACGGAGTCAAGACAGCAGATTTACACACAGATATTGCTTTTCTAGTGTGTTTCTTGAAATGTGAACAATATGGCCAGTTTTTCATAAGCTGGCCTTCTCATTTTTAACCCAAAGTGCACTATAGTCCTTTAAAGTAAACAATGTAAAGACCGAAGCCTGCATAGTTAAATAGGTCTTATTCCTCACTAATTCGCGTTCTTTTTCATGTTTGATGTTTTAAATTGTGATTTCCACCTTATATTGTGTTTGACTTCCACCTTCATTTTTGGTATGCCTGACCTGTTAAATTTCGGTGGGTGGGTAGGGTTGAGGCATAGACTGCAGTTGAGTTGATTTATTGAAGTTTATACCATAGATATTGAAGTTTAGGTCATTACAAAACATTGCGAACACGGGTTCATCTTTTGTCTAAAAGTCAAATGTAATTGCCCATATAATTTTGAAAGGCTCATGTGATTTAAGAGCCATGGTGATTAAAGCTTCAAAAAATGTTGGTAGAGTTTCTCACGTAGGTATGATCGACATTTTGGGCTGTATAATTCCTTGCATTGGGCTGCTGTCTTGTGTTTAGTAGGGTGTTTTTAACAACACCCCTGACCTCTACCTGCTAGATTTCAGAAGCCCTGCCTCCCCATCTTCCCAGTAGTTATTACTAAAAATGTCTCCTGATACTGCTAAATGTACCCTGGGGTCAAGATCTCTTGGTTGAGAACCACTTCATTAATACAGAGTATAATACCCTTATGGAAACTACATTTCACTTTCTTCCCTACTCTATGCTGGTCAGATCATTATTTGCATCATCTCAGTTCTGGCTATCACACTTCTAATAGAGTAACCAGTATCAGTGACCTAGTTAGCATTTGTGCCACATTCATACACTCTGGTTGAAGTTACTGGCAAAGATATTTAGCAAGACTTGGGGGAGACAGTAGCTTTTCTCCCAAATATTTGTGGCGCTGTCACAAAAAGGAATTGAAGTAGTTTCATGTAGCCACCGCAGGCAGAACTGGGACCTGTTAGCGGATACTGATATTGTGTGGCAGTGGTTCACAGAATGCAATCTGTGGAAGCCTGGAGGGTGTGGGTCCCTGAGTTCCTTTCAGGGATTACATAAAATCCAAACTATTTTCATAACAATGCTGAGATATTACGTCTTTTTTACTCTGTTGATACTTGCATCAGTGGTGCAAAAGCAGTGATGGCAAATGCTGTTCATTCCTTAGGAAGAGTTAAGGCAGAGGCACCATATTGTACTAGTAGTCACTGTATTTTTTCAATACATATACAGTTAAAAGTCCTTGATGAAGCAGTAAAAATGTTAATTTTATTAAATCTTGACCCTTAAGTTTGTCTTGCTGTGATAAAATGGGAAGTATACATAAAACTGTACACTAAAAAGTAGAATGGTTGTTTAGAGAAGAGCACATATATGATTGGCTTGTGAGCTAAACTAGTGTTTATGGAGATTTTTTTTTACTTGAAAGAACAAGTGATGAACTGTGGATATTCATACTTGACTGTTTAGTATTTACTTGAAAAATGAAGTGAGCCTGTCTCTTTAAGGAAAATAACTGGCCGTATTTGTGACCAGTGATAAATTTTGAGCTTTCAAGCAAAAATTAGAATTTTAGGGAGCTTGTTTCTGCCATTGTGTGCTTGACAGCCTCCCAATTAAAAAAATTTCTCATTAGATTGTTGGTGATATTAATGAATATAGGTTTTTTTTTTTGATAGTCTATAATAATATGTCAATATTTGGAAGATATGTGTAATTCAGTGGACCCACATTTTCCACGTCACCAGTCATAATGTAATACAATCATCTGTGGGTAAAAGGTACCTTTGAAGTGCAAGGTAGACTGATGGCTTTTAATGCAAGAATACAGAGTATCTTGATCTGATTTCAGCTTTCATACTGTAACTCATCTTAATGAAATTATCACTTGTGGAGTTTTGTTGTGGTATCAAAGATACCTACAATTATTTGAAAAGGCTATTAAAATACTCTTGTCCAGTTATAATGGTATGTCAGGTTTTCTTCATATGTGTCTGCCAAAACAGCTTATTGAAAGAGATTGAGTGCAGACGCAAATATGGGAATCCAGCTGTCTTTGATTAAGCCAGAATTAGAGATTTGTGAAAAACAGTGCTGTTCTTCTCACTACATTTCTGTTTGGGAAAACATTGATTTAAAAATGTTATTTATGCTAACATGTAATGGATTTCTTGTTATTAAAATGAATAAACATTAAAAAAATTCCCAGCTATAATTTCCAATGCAGTAAATAATGGCAGACATAAACCAGGTAAACAAAAGCTCTTTGGGGGTCCTCAATGAATTTTAAGAGTTATAAAAGAGTCCTAAAACCAAAAAGTTTGAGAACTGCTGCCGTATAGTAACAGCTAACAGCTGCTCCAAGCTTCTATTACCAGTGGTGGTGTCAGTGCAGCATCTTAGGTGTTATTTATCTATCTATCTATCTATCTATCTATCTATCTACCTACCTACCTACCTACCTACCTACCTACCTACTCAGTCTGGAGGAAAAGACACATGTTATAAATACATTTTTTTGTTGTTAGTGAAAAACAATGCATTTTTTCCCTTCTAACCTGAGAGATTTTGATTCTCAGATTTTAAGATTTAGAGATTTTGTAATGAATTGCTTGCTGCTTAATAAATGTTGGTTACGGTTTTCAAATGTGGCATTTTGCCTTAAGCGTGTTTTCAGTTCACGCTTTTTCGTGGAGAAGTTGGGAGGGAAGTTATTAGAGTTGAGAAAGTTTTTGAGCTTCCTCAATTCTATTCCATGATAACTCTCCACCCCTTAGGCAAAAAAGCCTTCTGGCTTGATAACATACAACTTTTAAAATGTTCTTTTCGATTCATCAGGACATGCCATTCCTTGGTAACTAAGCCCCCTTTAAGTTAACATTACAATTAAAGTTCACCTTCAGTTGCATTTAGCTAGGCAAGTTTACAAAAGCCACTTTCAGGCAAAATGAGGCCATTTGGGTTCTTACCTATTTCTCATCTTTGGTGGGGATGGGAGGCATGTCTTTTATTCTATATGTTCATTGTTTTTATTATTCAACAGCTTTTAAACAATTGCGAATCTCAGTTTATGATTCACAAAATAACAACTGTAGGAGGCATTAGTTCTCCTTAAAGTTGGTTAAATTGAGGTTCAAAGTAGTCACTTGGGTATGAGGACAAGTCGTAGACTGGGCTTTAATTCAAATCTGGGTTCCATGTTCCATTCTCATTCTGGTACTATACCATCTCCTCTTAACCTTTCTGGAAACTGTTTGATCAGCTCAGTCTTTTTACATGTCTTAAGTAGAATGAATTTTCAATATCAAATTTTTGTGTGTAGGACATTTGAATCTCTCTTTTTTTTTTTTACTTGTAACATTTAGTATAGACTTACAGTATGCATAAAGTATAACATACTTTGGAACCGAAGATCTTAGTATATATTTTTAGTGACTTATTTATCTAAAGTCATGTACAGATTGACCAGTTATAGACTCCCAGTTTGTGAGTGGAGTCTGCAGCTTTTTCTATGGAAAGTGTTTGTTTTTTAATCTTTGGATTGCAGGTCTGTAGAATTGTATAGCATTCTTATTTGTGGAAATTCAAGAGTTGGAAAGAAAACAATGTAGGGGTTTTTGGATATCTCTACTTTCTTTCTCTTCTGTCACAGAATTGTCTTTCAAATTTGTATTCCCTCTATATTAAGAATAGTTTTCTTATCATTTTGGTCATCAGAAACATCTACATTGTATTTACGGGAGTTACTGTGTATAGTACCATGATTTAATATATTTTCGACTATTCCCACCTGATAAAGTTTTATACTTTTCCAAAATTTCCATTTTATTTACATTTTCTTCATTTTCAAGTATACTTGGCAAATTGATGCAGGACTGCTGCTATTTGGCTGTTTTTTGTACTACATTTAGCCCCTCTTGAGAGAGAGCAAGGAGCACTTGGAAGTGCCCTTAGGAAGGAAGGAAAATAACTTGGCTGTTGTTATACTTGAATATCAAGTACCCTTTCTCTGCTTAATCAACCTTGTATTTCCAAAGTTTGGCTTTGGGATTCATTGTAACTTATTCCCCTTGGGCATAAACTATTAGTTCATCAATGTTTGAGCCTCTGCTGCTCCTTTCTAGATGGCTGGATGATCCACCTGGAATATGTGTTTTAAGAATATAGTTAGGTTCTAAATATATGTAATACGACTTACACAGAACACGTATGGCAGGCGAATTAGCCATCCTTAGAATAGTTTCTTAGCAAATACATTGTTAGCTCTATGCTTGACTCTAAGCTATTAGCAAACTTAAAACGTTAAACTTATTGTGAAAAAGGAGATTTGTACTGTTTTTTGCTAAGAATTAATATTTAATGCACATTTACATACTTTAGAGAGATCCCTTATTTCTTTTCTGTCCAGTGTCCTTTTTTCCTGCTTAATCTGAATGGGCACATAATATTTTAGGTTGAAGCCCTTTAAACAGCCAGTTAGTGGTTAATTGTTACATTAAATAAGTTAGTGTGATTTAGGTGATTGCTTCTAAAGAATATCAAGCAAGTTAAACTTTCAGTTTTAACAATGAAAACTATGAAGAAATGATAAAGTGTTTTCTGATGGTTGGTAGCTATACATTTTGAGGAAATGTACCTTGCTAATACTATGGGCCACAACATATACCATATACCTAATATGAAGAGCAGGGATTTATCAGTTGTATGAGTATTAACTATTTGGAAAAACACCATTGGTGATACATTGTCCTTTTCTTTTGTGTTACTCATCTGCCTAGACTGCACTCTTCCCCCTCGCCCTTCCATTCAGAGTGCACACTTTTTTAACTTTTTCTTTTGACAGAGTCTTGTTTCTTCGTTTCTGTAATATGTATTTTAAGCTTTTATTTTGCAGTTATCTGCTGTTTAAGTATCTGAATCCGAGGCCAAATTTGAGACTGTTACTAAGAACAGAGATCATCTTTGTATTCCTGATTTTAGCTTGGTTTTTCATACATATTTAGGAGTTCAATAAATTTTAGCCTAAGTATTTATTATACTATACTTTTGGCAAAAATAAGTTAAATGAGCAAAAGGTGCTTTTAGGAAAATTGGTTTGATGAAGTTTGAGAACCTTGGATGCCTTAGTTTTCTGGAGCAATAAATAAAGCATGATTTACTTTGTATTAGCTATTTCTGATCAGAGTATTGCACTGAAAAATCCATTTTTAAAGTTATTTTATTTCTTTAATGTGTTTTGATTAGCATAAACTGAGTTTTTAGCCAATAATTAAAAAGCTATTTATTGTTTTAAACTGAGCATTTATTTGGTGTTCCTCTGCTAGGGAATGATCTTAGGGGGTGATTTTAGCCTCCTTATTATCACAAACTAAATTTGATGGTGAATAGCAGAATTAGAAGATTTTTTTAACTTTTGTTCGACATCTTTAATATTTTTAAGAATAACGAATTGAAACAAAACTTTAAACTGTAAGTGAAATCCTCTCATCAGTTTACTTGGTATGTGTCTGCACATATAGACACAATACACAAATAACTTTTAAAGATATAAGACTGTAGTGCAAGATTTGGAGGCACTTTAGCTTTTATACATAGAGGTTATGATTATAGTCAGCTACCTGTGTTTGTATCCTGGCCCAGTGAATTTAATTATGCTTTTTTTCCCCCTCTCTCTTTAGTTTCTTTATCTGTGAAATGAGAGTTTTAATAGAGTTCTTAAGAACAATTGGGAAAAACGTAAAGTGCTTCACACACTTCTTGGAATATGTTGAGGTTTTGCCAAATACTAGTTTTTATTATAGTTACAGTCTGCAGCTTTTCACCTGACATCATGGTCATCTTTCCATGCAACTACATGTAATAACTACCTTGTTCTTTTTATATCACATAGTATTATGTTGTAAGAATGTACTATAATTAACCAGTCCTATCTTAATGGATATTTAGGTTGTTTCCAGTTTATTAGTGCATTGTATACTGTGCTCCAGTGAACAACCTGGGGTAGCTTTTTGTATGATTCCTATGAAAAGTGTCAAATTACAGAACCTCTGGGAATAAAAGAGGTATTTATTCGCAAGTACCAATGCTCCTCTAGGGAATAACCCTGGGACAGACACTGCTCATTTCAAGCTTGTTGTTGTTGTTGTACAGGATTTGGGGCCCATTTATGGCTTGTCTTCTAATACATTGTACCTCTCCCCAAGGAGTGCCTGGAAATTTGGATTTTTATTTAATATTTTATATATCAAAATGTGAATTGAATAAGATATATCTTCTAACTTCAGGGCTTTCAATTTGGGTCCTGTGTCCTAGTATATGTACGAGAAATTGCAAAAGAAGTCGCTAGACATTAACTTTAAAAATCGATATATGCATTTTTAATTTTGATGACCGTTGCTGGGTTGCTTTTTTAAATGACATGCCAAGTTCACTTCCATTGTGAAGGGAAAGAGGGCTCGTTTTCTTAGACCATTGCCAACTTTGGAGGTGTATAATATGTCTTTAATTTTTATCAGTTGTCCATCAACTTTATTTTTCTTCAATCTGGCAGAAAATGGTCGTCTCAGTTTGCTTCCCTGATTTGTAGTGAAACTTTTTTTTGGCGATTTAAGAACTCTTTATGTGTTAAGAATATTACAATTTTGGCATAGGTTACATCTGTTTTCCTTACATCACTTGCTTTAACTTTGTTTATGATGTATTTTTGCTATATAAAAGTTGGAGTGTTTTTATGTAGGCAAATCTGTTTTTGTGTATGGCTTTTGGGATTTGTATCTTGCTTAAATGTGGTTTTGAAGATAGTGTTCTTTATGACTTTTAACATTTTAAAATAGGTCTATAATTCTTAAATATTTGGAAGTATGGCATCTGGAATTTAGGTTTTACTTTGTATAACCAGAGCCATTTGAGTATTCCATACTTTCCTGACTGACTTGAAATAGTTGTTAGTAATAATATATCCAAAGATTAATCATTTTTGACTGTTGGGTTGTATCGCCACTAAACTACAGTTCACGAATTATAGGAACCTGTGCTATTTGAGTTAGCTTTATAATTACTGTACCAAGTAGTTCTTGATATTTCAGAGTGTACATATTGGTTAAGTTGGATGCCTAAATTTTTGAAACAAATATCTAGCTATAATAAGCAACCTACAATCTTATGCTAATTTTACAAAAACATTGCCATTCTTTCTTTTTACCTAAATATTTATCCTAATTAGAATCAGTTATGGGGAAAAGACAAAGCTTTTTTTGAGTATTAAAAACTTTCTATGTTTGAAAAACTCTTCAGTGTTACAAATGTGATTATTTTTAAATTCTTACTTTCCCATCCAACTTAGAGAAGAGTATAATAAGTTCTAAGGTAAATCCATACAGATACAACTTACTAAAAATAATATAACTATAGAGGCAGAAGTGAAACTAGAGTGATATAACTAGTAGAAGTGAAATCAGGCCTGATTTCTATTTATCAGATTGCTTCTGAGTTCAGAGCAGAATTTGTAGACAGAGTTTTGAATGTCATTATCCGAAGTCATGGGATTTTTAAGGAGGCCGTGTTTTTAGGAAGATACGCTTGGTAGCACTATGGATGGTGGACTGGCATGGCAAGAGGGTAGAAGGAAGGAGTGGAACCAAAATTCCAGGAGTCAGAATTGGAGTAGTTGGAATGAAATCGTTACATGGAATGTCGTTAAAATTTAAAAAAAGGAAAAAAATTAAAAGAAAACATGGGCATGTGTCCTGTGTGAGCTTTGCCCTGATGAAAATATTTTAAATATTGTAAAAAAAAAAAATAAAACAAAAAACAAACAAAAAACCCCCATGTTCTGAGGGAGAGAAGTCTGAAAATATTTAACACTGTGCCCTCTTCCTCCATCTCTCTGCTTCCCACAAAAGTAGAATGGGAGAAGGAGTGTTTGGCTGTCATTTGTGATTTTGAGAGGGAACAAAATTTGTATATGTACTGAATGTGTAGGTATATAAATCTTACTTTGATCCGGAAAGGATTAAGACTTTTAAGAATGCTTTAGTCACTTGTTAAAAACTGGCAAGATGCTTACATTAAAGGTGAATGCAAAGGAAGAATAAGGATAGAAATATAAAACAGAGGAAGAAATTAGGGTACTAAAATAGTTCTTACAGTAATACAGTGGTATTTGGATTTTTGTAGAGAGCTTTCTGGATTGCCACCAGTTTTACTCTAAGAATTCAGGCAGTATCCTAAAGGTAAATACAAGTCATGTTTGTGAGATGAAAATAAATCAGTTGCTCAGGAAAAGCACAAGTGTTCTTGATACCAAATCCCAGAAATTTATTGAGTCACACATACTGGAGCTCTATATCTGGTTTGTTTTTCCCCTCATTGTTTCACATAATTGTAGAAGTTTTATTTTTAAAATAGAATAATGTCTGAAGAAAACTAAATACTCTAAAAAATGTCTCTAGAACGTGATAGACATAGAACTAATACATTAGACATTAGACAATATATGTCTAATGTATTAGTTCCAGAATGTGAGGAAGAGCTTTACATTCTTGAGATTGACAGCTCTCTGATAATACGGTTCCAGGAAAGAGTAAAGCAGAATCCTTCAAATTACCCAATTTGGAGTGTGTTTGTTAGAAACAGAATAGCAACATAAAGATCCTTAAATTGTTTTATCACTCTACTTAATTTCTAACATTAACATTAAATGGAAAAACTTACTCCATTTAAAGTATAATCATGGTTAATGTTTCTACTGGGACACTGGAAATCCAAAGCATCTGGCAGCCTGGAATTCCAAGCCCTGCCACTTAGCTAAGATTAAGCCATTTTTATTGGAGGCACAGGTATCTCGTAACTTTCAAAATATGTATTTGTTTCTTTCTTTTGGTTGTGATTTATTTTTAATTATTTTATACATGTTCTCACTTGAATTAACATGTTCTCTATATATACTTGAATTAGATATATGTTCTACGTGTATACATATAAATATGTGTTGTATATATCCTTTCTTGAATTAGATGGGATAAATAAATGTGGTTTTATCATAGATGATGTGACTACATTTTGAATAAAGTAAATAAAAATTTGTGACTTGCATTTATATGATTAGTTTCCCCATCAAAAGGTTAACATGGAAACTGATGTAGATGGCAGCATTTCTCAAATTAGGGTGAGCAAGCTTGGTGTGAATTTAGAAACCTGAGTCTTTCTTAATGGTCTGGTAATATAGTTGAAGTAGATGAGCTTTTACAAGTTTTTTTAATGTGACAGTGAAAAACGCATATCTGAGAGAGGTAAAAATGAGATATATAAGCGAGGAATCTTAACCCCATAGAGAATGGGTACTCATTTTGTTGTTGATCTAAACTCAACTGGTAATGAATTTAACCCCTTTAGAAAGTAAAAGAATGAAGGAAAACCTATTACTTGCTCAGAACAAACAAAAACAAAACAATTAAGTAGAGATTTATTACTCGAAATTAGGAAACTTACCAGAGCAAAGGGGTCTGTCTCCCTGTGCGTGTCTAAGTCAATGAGATGAGTACAGGTTTTGCATCAAAGAAAGTAAGGGTTTATTTTAGAGACTTGGAAGTCCCTGAGATACAGGTGAGCTATCCTTCTCAAAAACCTGTCTCCTCGTGTGACTCCAGGGGATAGATTATATAGGGGAAAAATCCTTGGTCATGGAAACTAAGGGAGTTGGGGTCATGGGCTACTGATTGGAGGCGGCTGGGGTAATTGATCTGGTTCTAGATTCAGCTATGGCATCATCAGACCTTCTGGTTCTGGGGTTGGTGGGGCTGTCCTGCCACTGTGGACTGGGGGCTGAAACACACCTAAAACCAGACGTTATCCTTAGTTGAAGGGAAACTTACTGTCCTCATGATCAGAGACCTGAGGCTTTATTCTTAAAAGATTTGACACTGGCTGGAAGCTTATGTCTTAAGGTTTAATGGTTAAGGGAGTGGGCATACAAAGGTGGAAGGATAAGGGTGGAAAAAAAGCAAGTGCGTCACAATGCCATTACCTAGGCAAAACTAGCTCGAATCTAAGAAAAAGCTGTAAGCAAAATCTGGGTGCGGTTATGAGTCCTCTCTTTCTTTTGATCATTCCTCAATCTTGAAGGAATAGGGGCAATGACCACTCTGGCTACTTTCTTACATCCAGTTGAAAATATTCTTTAGTTCCGGGTTTACCATGAATACTCTTAACTATGTTTGCTTTTTCTCTGGGAGCCCTGCTTTCAGTCTTGAAGATGAGATATTTAGTCAAAAAGATAGTCTCTTAACAGAAAACACAGTTTGATAAAGATTATCAATATATTCTATCCTGTAATCATAAACATGGCTTTCCTTTTCAGAGGGTAGCCAGAAGATTGTCTAATGGGTCTTTCTCACAACTTGTAGCTAAGTAGCTTTCTTCATGATTCTTTTTATCCAAGTCTCAACTTCCCAGAGGTGTAATGTAGGTGTAGCATAGTGTGTTAGCTACTGTATAAGACACCTTGTTTCGCCAGCAAGGACTTTAAAGGAATCCTCATTTCTAGGACCCTGTGCCAAGGACTCTAAGGTGGTCTGTTGGAGTCTTAGAGCTTGAATAGTAGAATAGGCCAAACGGCTGACTGTATAGGTTAACTTCCATAATATTAAGTATTTAATAAAAGATATGTCTATGAAAACAAAAGAACAAAGTTTAATAATCAGCAAATTATAAACCAGCTTCTGAGTTTGTAAGGCTGTCAAGATTTCTAGATGTAAGACTAGAGGCATCTTTTGTAGTTTGAAATGTCCCTGATGATGTCATCAAGTGCTAAGGTAAACTTCCTGCGTGGCTTACATAGCATCAGTCACTGAGATTGTTTAACCATGAGCTGTTGTGGCAGTTTTCTAGATTTTATGTCAAGTTGTTCATCTTTAGCTTGCATGGCTTTGAAAAAAAAAAAAGGCAGTTTTAGTCCTCAGTGATTCCTAGTCCAAAGATTAGGAGAAAAGGTGGAAATACATTGGAGAATCATAGCCAGATATTAGAGGAAACCAGAATTCAGGATCCAATCCAATTTACAAGTAGAAAACAATACAAAACACAAAAGACAGTGAACAGCACTAGATCTAATATACACAAAGATACAATTTCTAATGAAACATGTATTCTCTCTAATCATCCCTTTGCTCTAGTAACAAAAACATGAATTCAGTTTACACTTTGAAAGCTCTTCTTGCTTGAACCAACTCTACGTAGAATGAACTTTACACTTGTTTTCATTTCTGGCTCTACTCAAGTTAAAAAATCATTTATATAAGTATTTATAATCCTGAGATAGTCATGAAGGGTGGTAGTTTACTTGGAGAAACTCATGAAGCAGTGAACAATACAAGAAAATGTAATTAATCTAGGATATTTGGTAAGTGTACTTTTTTTCATTTAATTCCAATTCGTCTGAAAAAAGAGTATGGTGTCAAGGAGCAGTCTGAAATGACTAGGCAGTTTTGAGGGCCATTTTTTTGATGTCAGTTTTATGGAACCTGATAACTTTTGATTGATGAAAATACTTCAGCTCAGACATTATGAATGCACTTGCACTTAATTTGTATGTTTTAACCAGAAGAGATGCATAAATTTGAAAAGTAGAACGTTAATGTAAGAGTTTTTAGATAGCATTTAGTGCTTATGTGGATCTCCAGCTCTGTGAATTAACATCCCAGCCTTGTGTAGCTATGCAATTTAGATTAAAGGAATAGGGGGAAGTGATCTGACATGAATTAGCTGCTGTAAGAGATAATAAATCTGATATTTATTTAGTAAATGTTACTGTAAAGTCTGTGTTAAAATTGAGACAATGCAAAACTAGACGAGGAAACATTGATTAGATGATATAAATAGTCCAGTGGCTGATTAGTAAGAAGCAGTATGGACTACCTGACATTCTTAGGTCTCTATTGATACCGGAAAACAAAATGCAAAACACAGTTCAGCAGTCACAATATGAAACCAGAACCCAGGGGATAGGTATAGTAAATGCATAATGGGATTTACCTGCATAGGGTTCTTGGATTTGGCATATTATTGCTTAAGTAGATTATTGCACTTTTACCCTTTTCTCGTTCGGGGGGCGGGGGGAGGGGAAGCTTGCTGCTAGCATTAATTTAACATCAGGCGTAGGAATGCCATGTTTTCTAGGATTTGACATTCTCAGTGATCGAGAATTACTGTATTTTGTAAATGGAAATACCACCACTAAAAACAGAATGCTGTTAATAGAATGGTGTCATTTGTTTCCAAAGACTATTGATTACAGCAATGTGGAAATAATAGTAAAAGTAAAATATTTCACGGCAAACTTTGGAGATAAGGTTAGGGTTGTAATCCGTGAGTTATCTCGGGGTAAACACTGCAGTCATAAGCAGCGCCGGCAAGTATTCTCGTGGCAAATGGGAAATGGGTTAATTTAAAAAAGAAAAGTGTATTTAGAACTTAAGAAAAAAGAGTATGTAAAATAAACACTTAATTTATTAAGGAACAGAATTTGGGGGATATAACTGATCCAGATGTTAGGTTCTTCCCTTAGCTCCTACCTGGTTTTGTCTGTTATTTGGCTTGTTAGTTTTAAAATAATAATTGTGCTACTTATCTTTAGAATCCTTGTCCACTAACTTAAAAAGTTAAGTATTTTAATGGCATGGATAAAAACCAAGAATTGTTTTCACTAGAAAACAAGTCAAATTAATTTCCTAAAGTGTTTAAAGCATGCCATGCCTGTATACCAGTTACAATCTTTTTGATTGTAAAAATCTAAATTTCTCTTAAAATGGAAAAAACTTTCAGACTAGCATCATTGTTGAAGTGTAAATCTCTTACTAAAAATCTGTAACACGCTTAGTGTGAGTATAATTCTCCCTCCCCCCCAAATTATGTTTGTTATGTTTGTCATATGCTCTGTGATCTGAGTTTTAGTCATTGTGAGTCAGATGTTAAGTTACATTTTGGGTATCTCTTGTATTGGTAAATAGTGGGTTTTTTTTGTTTGTTTGTTTGTATGTTTTTCATTGCTTTAGAAAGAACAATGTAACAGATATTTGACTCCTTTTCAAGAAGTAACATTTTCGCAGTTCACTTTTATTCTAGATCGCATTTTCTCCGGTAGTGTATTTGATCTGGATTCTTACAGTTTTAGATATTTGGGTAGTGATAAAGTTGAGTCCTTGGAGTAGGAGGAGAAATAGTATTTTCATTTAGTCACTTGCTTTTGGTTACTTTTTTTGTAATACATACAAAATGTCTTTTCAAAGTAAAGTTTTTTGGGGTATGGCAGGACACCAACTATGTTTAGAAATGTGTTTTACTAAAGCAGTTTTCTAGTCATGCTTATTTGTTTCAAATTGTAGAAATTTTTGGCAGTAATTTTACCCAATTCCATTTGTAGTCCAGTTACAACGCAGGGATCACAACAAACACAGCCGCCACAGAAGCACTATGGCATTACCTCTCCTATCAGCTTAGCAGCCCCCAAGGAGACTGATTGCCTGCTTACACAGAAACTAATTGAGACTCTGAAGCCCTTTGGGGTTTTTGAAGAGGAAGAGGAACTGCAGCGCAGGTAAGTGTGTGTGTGTATACACATAAACGTGTGTGTGTGTGTGTGTGTATGTATAGAAAAACAATAAGCTAATTTTGAGGCATTTTCTACTCAGAAAGTTAGAATTCTGCCAAATCTATGTCTGTTTCAGATAAGATTGATACTTAGAAAAGCCTTTTCTTACGTAAGAGTTCTATTCCCTTAATTTTGTTTGATGCTTTTGGTTATTATAGTACAGAATTGTCAAGAGAAAGGGGAATGCTTTACTCAGCTAAAGGAATGCCTACACAATGTAACAGTGCCTATGATAGCTAAGTACTACATACTTTCTTTCTGATAACTTGAAAACTTTAAAATTTAAGAAGCCACCTCTTAAAACCTTTTTCATTTTAATAAGTAATGATTTGGAATAACAACTTCATTATTGATATTCGCTCTATCAACAGGATTTTAATTTTGGGAAAATTAAATAACCTTGTAAAAGAGTGGATACGAGAAATCAGTGAAAGCAAGGTAAGATGACTTATTTGTATGTGAAATAATTTGCCAGCTGAACGTAGCAACAGTCATTGCTGGTTGATAACCTGTCATATCGAACCTATTCTTTTTTGAGTAGATTTAGAATCTTTAATGCAGAGTCCATTTTAGACTATTGATAACATAATTTATATTTTGTTTCTGCTTATTTTTAAAGCAGGAAAAACAACTGAATTCAGTGATTTTTATAAGTGCTTTTTGGTTGCAACATTTCAAAGCTGAAACTCAGTAATTACTTGGTACTCTTTATTGAAATAGTAAATATTTCTCTGGAAAGGTGATTTAAAAATATATATTAGAGAATCTTGTTACCTTTTAAGAAATCCTACGACAATGAGTATTTTTTAGGTTTTCAGGTATTAAACTCTCTAACTCTTCTATTTAGTTTTTTATAATAACATTCTCTGAGTTCTTAATACTTTATTATGAAAAGTCATACACGCAACTGCTGAATCCATGACTGGGCTTCTGGTAAAGGATAATGTATTCTTAGAATTATGTATGGAATTCATTTGACCCATTTTTAAAAATTCCCCAAATTGTGTTGATTTTTCCAAAGTAGTACAGAATGCATATTTAATCTATAATACAGCTGAAAAATTGATGGAAAGAACCAAGTGTAGACAAAACTGTGAGAGGATATTAGCATAGAAGAAAAGTCTTTTGGTTTTAGTCAAGCATATATTTTTTTCTTAAAACAGTGTATATGTATTTCAAGTAACTGATTAAAACTAATTTTGCAGTGGCAGTATTCTAAGTTGTGGACTCTACCTATTTCTCATTGATAGTTTGATCAAAATGAGATTTTTGAAAAGGAAGTTTTTTTTGAGTTGAGCAAAAAGATGTCCAAGTTTAAGTATGTTTTATTCATCTTTTGAATTGTTTCCTTAACCTTGTGTTGAAAACATAGATTTGTTTTAATGGCTTTTAAAAGTATGTTTAAGTTTAAAAATGTAATCAAGTAGACAAGTCTGGAACTTAAATTTATTTAAAGTGAAATAAGAGTATTGTCTCACTGGTAGTTTTCGGTACTTGAGTGCTTATTAGTAAGTTTCTTTAACCAGCAATTCTTTTGTTTTTAAATTTTTTATCTTTAAGTTACAGTTGATTTTCAATATTATATTAGTTTCAGGTGTATAGCGTAGTGGTTAGACATTTATAGAATTTATTAAGTGATCCCCCGATAAGTCTTGTACCTCCGTGGCGCCATACATACTTATTACAGTATTACTAACTGTATTCCCTATGCTGTACTTTACATCCCCATAACTGTTTTGTAACTGCCAATTTTTACTTCTTAATCTCTTCACCTTTTTCACCCAACATCCCCTCTCCCCCAACCCCTCTTCCATCTGGGAACCATCAGTATTGAGAAAAATTGTTTGGATTAATGAAATTAATGCTTATTCCTGTTCTGGTGTATCTGTGTTCTTTTCTTTATAGCCTGATTCTGTAAGTGTAAGTAATAAGTTGGTTAGAGAATGGGGCTAAAGAGGTTAGGTTTCACAAATTTTGATCTTTTTATCCACTTTTGGTAGAGAGAATTTCTTCTTCAGCTGGCTAGTTTTAAGACTTGATATAGGATTTCTTGATATTGTCACTATTAATATTTTTGGACCAGCTAATTCTTTCTTAGGGGGCTATCCTGTGTATGATAAGATGTCAGTAACTAGCATCCCTGGCCTCTTCCTATTTGATGCACTGCCCTCACCCCATTTACTGACATTGCGACAACCAAAAACGTCTCTAGACGTTACCATATGTTCCCTGAGAGGCAGAATCATTGCTGGTTGAGAACTACTGATTTACTGTATAATTATAATTTATAATACTTTGGGGGAAATTAGATAAAATTTGAATTTTACTTTAGTTGTCTGGTTTGTTTGCCCTCTAATACTATCTGGAGACTTAAAAAATAACAAGATTTTATACTTAAAAATGTTTTTCTATGACCTGAATGATGAAATCTTGATTTCTGAGTTACAATTATTGTAATAAACACATGGATGTTTTCAAGTGTACTAATTAGCCAATAGCTACATGTGGCTATTTCAGTTTAAATTAATTAATTAAGCATTCAGTTCCTCAACCATGCCAGCTACATTTCAAGTGCTTAGTAGTTAAATGTAGCTAGTGGCTACTTTTTTGGACAGTTCTATTAGACAGTCCTATCCAAAAGATATGTTTGTTTTAGTAGAGATGTCCAAGATCACTGTTCTCAGGTAGTTTCTTCCTAAATTCCTTTGTAGATCTATTTCTGCACACATCTTACTGGCTTAATTGAAAAACTAGGCCAGCTTTTCAAGTGAGTTTTTAAAATATCTAAATATAGGCAGACAAAGGCCTCGACTACTTAAAAAAAAATAGAAAATGACCAAAGTTATTACATATGTATATTTGGGGGCATCATAAGAATATGGGGCCCCATGACGGATTGAGTAGTTAAGGCTTATATAACATAGTCTTTAAATTTTTTAAAAACATTTGTTTTTCAGTTATAGTCGGCATACAATATTAAATTAGTTCCAGGTATACAACATAGTGATTAGACATTTATATACCTTATGAAGTATTGATAAGCCTAGAATCCCTCTGACACCATACATAGTTATTACAGTATTTTTTACTATATTCCTTGTGCTGTACTTTACATCCCCATGACTATTTTTATAACTGGCAATTTGTATTTTGTAATCCCTTTCACTTTTTTCACTCATCTCCCCAAACCCCCTCCCATCTGGCAACCATTAGTTTGTTCTCAGTACCTATGAGTTTATTTCTGTTTTGTTGATTTTGTTTTTTAGATTCCACATGTAAATGAAATCATATGGTATTTGTTTTCTTCTGACTTGCTTAGCTTGGTCCATCCATATTGTTGCAAATGGCAAGATTTTGTTCTTTTCTGTGGCTGAGTAATATTCCATTACGTTCTCTATTCATATCTTCTCTATTCATTTGTCTGTAAGTGGACACTTAGGTTGCTTCCATATTTGGCTATTGTAAATAATGCTGCAATGAACATAGGGGTGCATATAGCTTTTCAAATTAGTTGTTTGGATTTCTTCAGATAAATACCCAGAAGTGGGATTGCTGGGTCTTATGGTAATTCTATTTTTAATTTTTTGAGGAACCTCCATACTGTTTTCCATAGTGGCGGCACCCATTTATAACCTCACCAACACTTGTCTGATGATTTGTTGATAGCGATTCTGACAGGTGTGAGATGATATCTCCTTGTGGTTTTAATTTGCATTTCCTTGATGATTAGTGATGTTGAACATCTATCTTTTCATCTGTGTCCTCTTTGGAGAAATATCAATTCAGGTCCTCTGCCCATTTTTTAAATCAGATTGTTTTTTTGGTGTTTAGTTCCTTACATATTTTGGATATTAACCCCTTATCAGATGTATCATTGATGGATATATTCTTCCATTCAGTAGGATGTCTTTTCATTTTGTTGATGGTTTCTTTTGCTTTGCAAAAACTTTTTTAGTTTGATGTAGTCCCATTTGTTTATTTGTTTGTTTGTTTTCCTTTCCTGAGAAGACATAGTAAAAAAAATATTTCTGTGAGCAATGTCAAAATGTTTACTGCTTGATTTCTTCTGGGAGTATGGTTTCAGGTCTTATATTTGTCTTTAATCCATTTGACTTTATTTTTGTATATGGGGTAAGAAAGTGATCCAACTTCATTTTTGGGGGTGAGGCATGTGTCTGTTTAGTTTTCTCAACACCATTTATCAAAGAGAGTGTCTCATTTTCTTAGATTAATTGAGTGGATAGTTGTGGGTTTATTTCTAGGCTCTTTCTGTTCTGTTCTATTGATCTATGTGTGTGTTTTTATGCCAGTACCGTGCTGTTTTTATTATTGTAGCCTTATAGTATAGTTTGATAAGTAGCGTTATCCTTCTAACTTTGTTGTTCTTTCTCAATATTGCTTTGGCTATGTAGGCTCTTTTCTTATTCCAGGCCTTGACTACTTTTAACAGATGTAATATTATACATCAGATTGTCAGTTTTCTATAAGTGATGATTAAGTATCTCCTTAAAAAACAGGGAAGTTCCTTAATCTTTGCAGTTTATTTCTAGGGTACTTAAAATATAAAGTAACACTTCACTTATGACATTTTTGGCAGGGCATGGGGGAAGAGTAGTCTCTTTTATGCACTGGTACTGAGTAAAATTTTACTATACTGAGTATTAGAAGGTAAAGAGAAATATTGATCTAGTACATATTAAAATTGTTTTTTGGAGGGATAGGCATCATCCTTCCCACCAGGGCCATTAAGTATTCACTATGATACTTTATAGTAGTGCCAGGGTAAGGAGGGTGATTTTTAAATGCTTTCCTTTTTCTCCTTATTTCTGCTGTTTCTACTCTTAAGACACCATCATTAAGTTTTCTTCTGTTCAGAATCATCACACCAAAGTCTTTTGGAAATCTAAAAAATTAAACTATTATGTAGGAGTATTGGCCTTTAAAGTAAATCAGTTTTGATATGGGAAAATTATACTCTGATATACTATGGGGTATTCTGTGTTATCACTGAATACAGTCTTTTAAGCAATCTATGTGTTTTGTTATATTCTAATATTTCATGGTTTATGCAGCATCTTTGTCATGAATAAAATCTCTGATTCTAACACCGCTCCTCTATCACAGTCCTCTTTAAAACAGTTTCCAGAAATATAGTAAGGGTCTTCACTAAGGAACGCTCATTAAAAGCTGAAAATTGCTTGTAGAGCTTAAAGAGTTTCTTTACCCTTTATATAAATTTGCTCTGAAATTTTACGTGTGTTTTTTTTAATGTTCAGTGTTATTTGAAATAATTTCTTTAGTGCTCCACTGGCAAAATAACCATTTTTTGTTTGTTTCAACAGAATCTTCCACAATCTGTAATCGAAAATGTTGGAGGAAAAATTTTTACATTTGGATCTTACAGATTAGGAGTACACACTAAAGGTAAATACTGTTTTAATTATTTTGACAAGGAATATTTTTTTTTATTTCTTAAAAGTTAAGAATAATGTATTCATTTCAGTTGCTTGTGGTGTATCATCACATAGCTTAAGTTTGCGTTAAAGACAGTACGTCAGGGAGCCTAAATTTGTTAAGAAAGAAAATGATGGCTTCTATGCCTGCATTAATGCCGTATTAAGTAAAATTTAAAATTCAGTTCCTCAGTAGAAGTAGCCACATTTTAAATGTTAAATAGCCACATATGGCCAGTGGCTACCATACTGGAAAGTGCAGATACAGAACATTTTTCCCATCGGAGAATTCTTTTGAACAGTGCTGCTCTCTGTGTCATTTTCTCTACCTGAAGAATATTAGTCTGGAAATCAGAACAAAAATGAATTAAAGCTTTCTACAAAACGAAAATCCGTGGATTGTCTTTTCCTCGTCCTTTTATTATAGTTCTAAAATACAGTTAAGCAAAAACCAAACCAAGAAAGTATGTTATCTGCAGCCACTGATAATCACTGTCAATATTTTCTTATTTACACTGGTTGTTTTTTCTTCTGTGCAAATAAATACACAGTAAACATGTTATTGTGGCAGAGAACATTTACCAGGCATTTTCTTCTTACTGAGCATGGAGCTAAAATGTTTTTCGTCTTCATTGTCTTATTCCTCAGTACTCTTATTCTCATGCAATATATAAGAGTCTGAGGGTAAAGACATAGTAAAACTCGAACAACTTTTCCCAGCCATTTCTTGGCAGAACTAGAATTCTAACTTAGGCATTCTGAGTCTGTGCTTTTCACCTGTTAACTACTGGCCTTTTTGTTAAAAGTACCTGCCAGTATGTATGTGTTCTCTTTGTTCTGGCATCCTTCCTTTCTCTTATCTCCCACTGCTTCGTGCCAGTAGTAGTGTAGTGCATAGTCTTCTGCTTCATGAGTATACCGAATACACATACAGCTTTCATAGTGTGCCATAGCTGTTGAGTCTTTTAGGAAAATGACTGTGTTGCCTGATTTCACATTGATCTCTGTTTTGTGATCCCAGTTACTGATCTCAATCATCTTTTTTTGTGTTCTCCTTATATACTCAGTGCTGGTCTCCTGTCAAGCACTAAAAAACAAATATCTTACCATGGTCTGCCTCAATGGATTCTTGCCAATGGTCCTTTTTGAAGTTTATTCTGTAGGTCCCATTTAGGGGCCAGATAGGAGCCTATAAGCACCAGTCCACATAATGTATAGAATAAAACTGTATTTCTTTGTTTCTCTAATGAGCATGGCCGACTAATAACATCAAGATGTTGGGTCTGTTCTTGAATAGTTCCCTCTCTTCACCATTAAAATCCTGTCTGCGTCACTTTTCTTTGACTTGACTCCCAGATCACCTGGGCCACTGAAGCTAGAAGATGCTGCATGAAAAAACATATTCCATTAGTCAGGATCCTGTTATTCCTATATTGACCAGTATTTTTTTTTAAAGGGAAGGGTGTAGTTTTAGAGGCTCACCAGTATAATGTTAACAGATTCTAAACAGCAAATACACCCATCCCTCAATTCATGTGGATTACCTGTTCACACGTCTTTTTTTTAATGCAAGAGAAAAGAATTCCCCAGTATGAAAAAAAATACTAAAGAAATAGGCAAATGTCATAAAAATATTTATTTCACATATTTTCAGAAAAAAATGCTAATGAAAAATCAAAAACTAAATTTTTTTTTTGCTGTTGGTGTCTGCACTGTAATCGAAAGTAGACAACCATCTCTTTTTTAATGACACAAAGTCACTGTCTTAATCGCTCGAAATATTTGGAAGTACTACTTCGGTTTTATTATTTGTGTTTATGTTTTTGGATGATCTTTTTCCATCCCCATCTTTTGCCAGGTTTTCATAAATTCTTTGATATTCACTGCAACATTTTAAAAAATCTTTTTGAAATTTTAAGGCTTTTTAGATTTTTGGATCAATGTCTAGAATTGTAGTTTCCAGTTTTGTGGCCAGTTGAAGAGCTTTGTAAATATTTTCTGCAGTGAATGAAACTGGTTCAAGGTCACTGCCGTATTCATCATTAGGATGGGCTTCATATATTAAGTGAATTAATTCATTATCAGTTAATGTGTGATCAACTAGTAATTTGTTAATATCATCTACATTCAAATTGTCAGAACCTTCTCAGAATTTATTTAATAAATTAGTAATGCCAGTTAATCCTTCAGTTGTTGGGAACAATATTCCCTGGTACAATCACTTCTGGCCATACTGCTTTCCAGCAAGCATTTAAAGTTGACTTTATATCACTCAAAGCTAAAGCAATACTCTTGATACAACTTAAAATTGTGTATTTATTCCAGGCTTCTATAACTGTAAATTATCTTTAAGCTTATTAAAAATATCATTACAATGCCATTAACATTTTTTTCAGTTTTTTAAAAATAAACTTTTTTTTAGAACAGTTTTAGATTCACTGAAAAATTGTCAAGATAGTACAGAGTTCTCATACACCCCTGTATGTAGTTTTCCCTGCAATAACATACTTAATCTTAAAGATGGAATTAATACCTTTAAAGGTGGAATTAATGCCTTTAAAGGTTGGATCAAGGAAGTTGTATTTGGTGGCAAATGTAGAACTTGTATATTTGAATATTATAAATTGTGTGGATAACCAGTTGCATTATCAAAAAGTAAAGTATTTTAAAAGGAAGACATTTTCCTTCAAATTTTCAGCTTTTACATCAAACATTTTTAAAACCAATCCCAAAAAACATCAGTAGTCACCTGATTTTTTATTTGCTGCCCAGTGAACAAGATTATTAGTAATTTTGTGTTAGTATTAGTTGCTAAGTTAAGCTATTGTTTTTTAGAGAGTAATCACCAATAATGGAAATGAAAAAGAACAGCGTAAAATTAGACCGCATAAATGGAAACCGTGTATAAAAAGTCCGTGTAAATGGGGAATATTTATTGCATATAAAAAAACTCACGTCAAAAAAATACTGCATAAATCAAGGGATGGGTGTACTGCCATGATTAAGATGCAAAATCATTTTCTTCTGATAGTAATTAATGGTTGATGGGCTTAATTTTTTTAGGTGCCGATATTGATGCGTTGTGTGTTGCACCAAGACATGTTGATCGAAGTGACTTTTTCACCTCATTCTATGATAAGTTGAAATTACAGGAAGAAGTAAAAGATTTAAGAGTGCGTAAATGCTTGGGGTGAAAGGGGAGGAGCTATAAACTAGTCATTTGAATGAATTTTTTGGTATAGTCATCATTTATTGAGCTCTTGAAGTTTGCCAAACCCTTTTAAGTGCTTACTATGTATGCTTGCATTTGTTCTCTACAGCAGGCCTAAAGTCATAAATCTGTAATCTCCTCGTGTACAGAGTAGGAAACGAAGCAAACAAAATAAATACAGTGTAGTTTGGCCACTGTCTAAGTGGCAGGAATGAAGGATTTGAAGTTAAGTTTGATTGAAGAGCCTAGTGTGTTACAGCTAGTTACTGAGAACCTAGTCTGTGTCAAGCATTCTGCTAAGTTATTTTTAAACAATATCCAGTGTCAATCCATTTAATAGTACTAAAACTAGTATAGGTCTGATGTATAGTTTCAGAGACACTGAACTTGTTTGATTTTCTTACAGGCTGTTGAAGAGGCGTTTGTGCCAGTTATCAAACTGTGTTTTGATGGGATAGAGGTAAGACGTAGTTCAGATAGACAGTTTTTTGCTATGTGTAATTTTGATTGATGTAGGTTAAAAACATGATTTATTTTAAAGTTTTATAATTAGTGAGGTGGTGTAATACTAAGAATTAAGTTTTTTAATGGAAGTGACTACCCGTTCTTTGTGGAATACCATTTTTAGTCTTGTAAAAGAGTGTAGTGAAATTAGCTAAAATATAAGAATGAAGTAATGGAATATTGACAATGAAATGCTGCTACAAAACAGTTTACTTCATATTTTTTCTGTATGCAAATTTAGTATACTTTTTAGTCTCATTAAGACAACACAATATATTTTTACAAATAGAACTTTGCCTTTTCTTTATTTGAATATTGAAGTTGAGAGAAAGTTGTGACCTGATATTATGTATGATGAAATATTTTATGATAGGGAAGTATATATGAGCCCAAATTCTTGAGATGATGTACATTTCTCTTTGCTGCTTTCAACATGTAGTGAAAATAATAAGAACAAAGCTGACAGAGGAGCAATGTTAGTTATTACATTACTCCTGCTGTACGTAATGGTGCTGGAAAGTCACCATTAGTAATAGTGAAGATTGTAAAATTTTGGAAACTTGAAGAATAGTACATTGTTGTTTGCAAAACAAGGTAGTTTCTATAATTGTTACATACAGTGCCCAACTCAATCATCTGTGAAAAATAAAATGACTAACCTTAATAAGTAGACATAAAGTGTTAAATTTAGTAAAGGATTCTCAAGTTCAGTAGTTTTGATTTACTGTCAATGTTTAAATAAATATAAAACAATCCATAATGTAAGGTGATGCCTTGTTTTCCCCCAAAAAGAACGTTACCAACAAAGGGGAATTTTTTTTGCGCGTGTGGGAGATCCTGCTCAATTGTGTAAACTTTTCAGGATGGAGATGAAAGTCAGATGGTCACTTGAAATATTTAATGTGTTAGTTTCTATTCTATACACTGTATGTAAAATAATACTGTTTTTGGGAATGTTGTTCCATTTCAACATTTTGTGCAGTAATTTTATCCTTTTTTTGGTCAGTGTCATTACTGAGTTGTTTTTTGAGGTACCTGTTTTTGTGAACACATAATCTTTATTTCTGTCTACATCGGGCTTTGGAAAACCTATCCTATACCCCAAGTACTTATTTGTTTACATGTACAGTTTTTTTTTATCCTGCAGGTACATGTGAATGGTTTTTCACAATACGCTCTTAAAATACTTGTTTTTAAAGTGATCTTATAAAAGCCTTGTTTCTAGTAGCATCTGAAGTTCGGGAAGCACGAAATCATTCCCTCAGGAATAATTACCAAATCTATGCTGTTTCTTTGCACTTGCACCTTTCCTTGAAAAAAACAAAAAAAGTCACTCGTAATCTATAAACTTTGAAAATTAGCCTCTTTGTTTTCTTAGTCAAAACTAAGTTGGAGAAACATACTATATTATTATAGATATATAAATTTTAAAGTATAAGGAGCTCCTTTTTTTATAGAGAGGTATATTTAGGCTAAATACAAAGATATTATTGGCCTTATATTTGGGTACCTTTTAGTATGTTCCCAGTTCATATGGATAGAGAACTAACCACTTAATTTTAAGTAATTCAGTACATGAATTTATTAGCAAACTTAGTAAATCCAGTAGATGCATTTAATAAACTTACTATTTTATTAATATGTAAATCAAACTTAGTATGTATGATTAAAATGAAACAAGTTCTGTTTCATATTACCATGTTTTAACATTATCTGATTAAGATACTTGTGGTACAAGTTAATACTGTTAGAACTTTTGGAGGCATTGTCATGTTTATAATTGGTGAGAAGATCCTAGATTTAAGGAGCATTAAATGTTTTTAAAGAATTGCCTTAAACATAGTTCGACATATATGGAATGTTAAGTTTTGTTTTTGTTTTAGATTGATATTTTATTTGCAAGATTAGCACTGCAGACTATTCCAGAAGACTTGGACTTACGAGATGACAGTCTGCTTAAAAATTTAGATATAAGATGCATACGAAGTCTTAACGGTATGTCAAAACCTACTTCCTTTTGCACAGTAGCAGTTTTTGTCAACTAAAATTGTTTTAAACTTAAGTTTTATAATGAAGCTTTTTATAGCCATATTGTTTATCAGTACCGAGTCAAATAAAATGTGCTTTACTTAATAAACTGTAGATAGGTATCTGGTAATTTATTTTACTCATTGGTATCGTGTATTTTTTTTTCTTATTCCCTGGGTGGGACATTTAAAGACCGTCTGACATTGGTACTCTGTTGCTAATGGTTTAGGTTTTACCATGTAACCCTGCTTAATATTTTGATCCTTATATCCTTTGTAATGTTTTCAACTGTTGTGTTTAAAAGGATTGCTTTTGGACACTTTTGTATTTGCGTTACTTGTTACCATGCTCTTGAAGAACAATTCTTGGAAATTTAAGTAGCTCAGACCCTCCTGGGTATATCTGAACTGGAAGAAGTTTTAATTATGGGTTGAAAGTTTGAGATTAGGCAAGTCACAGTTCAGATTCTTTGGTTTAGGGTAGTGCTTGTGATAGGAGATCAAAGTTTAAAATTTTTTATTTGCCTCCTCATTGAATTAACATTACTGGTTCTACCAAAGAAGTTTTTATTTAATTTGATATCAATCTCAGAAAGTTTTAAAGAAATATTATCATTAAATTTTTGATGATTTAATGTTCTGTTTTTTTCACTCCTGTTAATCAGGTTGCAGGGTAACCGATGAAATTTTACACCTAGTACCAAACATTGACAACTTCAGGTTAACTCTGAGAGCTATCAAACTGTGGGCCAAACGTGAGTTCAGAATTTGTTGGTTAGCTTATTAAAAATATTTAAACTTTTGTTCAACACTAACTTTTCTTTTTGCTTTTCCCTTATCAACAGGCCACAACATCTATTCCAATATATTAGGTTTCCTCGGTGGTGTTTCCTGGGCTATGCTAGTAGCAAGAACTTGCCAGCTTTATCCAAATGCAATAGCATCAACTCTTGTACATAAATTTTTCTTGGTATTTTCTAAATGGTATGTGTTTAGATTATATTAAAATAAAATTGATTGTAGACACTGAAGTTTAGTCTTATTTCTATGACATTTTCTGCAGCTGATTTCAGATTCAAATTTGAGTTCATGATGTAGCCATTGAGGTAGTCTCGGGGGGAGATCGTGTCGTATATAAAATGGCAACCTTAATTCCATTCCTTTTCCTTAGCTTTTCCCAGAATAGCAAGGCAGTCGCTATTTGTATTTCATGTGTAAGCTAACTCTCTAAATAAACTCTGAATTTTAGCTCTACTGATCTGCAAAAATCCAATGAATTGATAGGTTGGGGGGGTATCAGTTACTTTGGATAAACTTATATATACCACCTTTTACACTTGGAATTTTTCTAAAACTATAGGCCATTAGTTTTTGTGATTTTTTTTTGTTTGTTTTGAGTTTTGCTTTCAGCTGCTCATTTATCTTAGGTAAAATATTAATAAGTATGTAAAAAGCTTTTAAGAATAACTATAAGTACTTGAAAAAAAAAGGCAGTTCATCATCTCTTTAAGATTAGTCATTAACCCTGGAGAAATTTTTTTTAAAGCTCCCTCATTTCAGCTTGTTCACATTTGTTGATCATTATTTTAAGAAAAGTAGGATAAAAGGTTATTGCCATTTTATGAGTTGCTTTTGTCCAAAAGCTGAGATTTCTTGGTTTTATAAAATTGATTTTAGAGATTTGTCTTCTCTCCCTATTCCTGCCAACCCCCATACCTCTTCTCTCTGAAAAAAAAGTCTTTTCTAGTTATTTTATAAAAATTGGAAGTTTTTAGATACAGTTTATAATGTAGAACTGTGCCACACTGTCTAATACACATTGTTATTTATGGATTCGATAGCATTTAGTCATATATGATCAGGTTTGATGAGTGACTAAAGAATGTCAGTTTCTTTTAATGTTACACATACATAGCAAATAATATTTTTAAGAAGTTAACCTTGATATTAGGGTGGCAAATACTTCCCAGTTTTTAATCTCTTCCATGAAGGACTAAAGTAGTTAACTCGTAGGGCGTGTCCTGAAAATAATGTGTTCACATCACAAAGTTTTATTACACATACCCATAACCTTTAAATCATGAGATAGAGAAAAATTTTCCTAATTTTTATACTACTTTGCCTATAATGCGTTAACTTTTGCATTCTCAGTTATCTTTGGGTGGAGTTAGTATAAAGACAGGATTTTTGTTTTCCAGGAGGGATTTATCCTGTCCAGGGTTGAGGTGAACACATCAGATGTGTTGAGATAGTACTTTTTAATTTAAATAGTGCTTTATCAGTTCTTTGAGAGGCAGAGAAGATGTTTGACTTCAATCTGAGAAAGCTATGAAATGGTTTAAGTTAATTTCATAGAGAAAAAGTATTCAAGTAGTCTAACGTCGACAGGAATAAAAGATTATGTGTATACCAGGAGGGCAAAATGAATGAAGAAGGATCACATTCACAAATGCTGTATGTTTAACAAAGTACGTTTAGATGGTAATATCCAATAGTCTTATCAAGTGCTACAATCTTTTTAAACAGGGAATGGCCAAATCCAGTGCTATTGAAACAGCCTGAAGAATGCAATCTTAATTTGCCTGTATGGGACCCAAGGGTTAGTGTATTATTTTTTCCCCTACAAATACACATTGTGCAATAACAAGTAAAGGCATCTGCATAAACTTCAGGGAGACTTCCCATTCTTATACGCATGAGTGGACACGTTCGTATTACACTTTCTTTTAGATAACCTCAACTATAATTGTTCTCTGATGTGAGAAGCATAATTATGTACCCTGTAAACTACATTTAATTGTACATAGTTTATAATATCAAGTTCACTAACATTTAATTTATTTTATATAGAACTACCTTGTCAAAGTTGTGTGGGCATTTGTGCTTAAAAAAAATAAAAGGATACTAAAAATCCCTGTACTTTTTTTTTGATCTAAATATTGTTAAAATTTGGTTGTTTTAGGAAAACTGTTGCCTAATGGTTACCTGTGGCAGATACCTTCTAAGCAATATCACTTTAATAACTATGATGTAATTATAAAAATTGGTTTGGGTACTTCAGATTACAAAAACGTGGTTGGGATAAAGAAGAGTCCATTCTGCTTCTTGGGAAGTTACAATCTTTACTGCTTACTCAGTTTAAGTGTTAACAACATGCACTTTATTGATCAGTAAAAAAATATAGGTTTGAATAAGGCTTTATAGGTTTGTAAAATTCTATTTTTCTACATTGTTTTGCTGTCTTATTACAATATCAAAAACACTGTCAGTTTTAAATTCTGTTAATTACATCAAGCTATGTATTTTCAAGTTTTCCAAACCTCAAGACATTTAATTTTAGAGCGATGTGAGTTTATAATTTTCTTTGTGGAAATATGCCACTTATCCTTAGTATATATGGATTAAGATTAACAGTTACTAAATCATTTTACTATCTCAAACTGATACCAACATAGATAAAGTAGTTTCACCATGTGTTAATAAACATATCTTCTTTATAAGTTGAGGGTATATTAAAAAATAAGTTTCCATCTTGTTTAAAATTCGTTTTACACAGAACACCGTAGTATGACATTTCTCAAAAGTGTAGTGGTATGTGCATCCCCATTTCTGTTGTTGAAAAAAGAAAAACTAAATATCAGTAGATGCCCAAGTAGAACCTTTTCTGTTCAACAGGCACACTGTTTCTCATAAGGTTGCCAGAATAGTCATGCCCAAATGATTGAAACAAGCCATTAGTTTAGACCAATCCTGATTCTGTAAAGAATTCCTATAAAAACAATGTCTCCTTACATGGTTTTTCTTTCTCAACTCCAGCTATGAATGAAATAAAATTTAATCTTTGGTTCAGTTTAACAAGGGGTAAAAAGTCCAAGTATCTGTTGCATATGTACTTGAAGAAACTGATTGGCTGTTGTTGTATGTAGGTAAACCCCAGTGATAGGTACCATCTTATGCCTATAATTACACCAGCATACCCACAACAGAACTCCACGTACAATGTGTCCGTTTCAACACGGATGGTCATGGTTGAGGAGTTTAAACAAGGTAAGTGGTTATCCTTATGCTCTCCTTTATACACAAAGGATTTACATACCATTGTAGACCCAGTAGTTGAGTATGCAATGTAAATTAAAGCATTCACTGAGGGGGATTCTGATGTTATTTATTGATTACAATATATATCTGAGAATTGACTTGAAAAACTTAGTTTAATTCCTTTTAGTCAATTTATTTTTGATTATATATTTAAAGATTAACAATATTTAAAGCTGTATTTTTAGGGCCTTTATGGGCTGGTTTAGTGTCATACTGTTGCCATGTAAAATTTTAAACATCATGGTTTGTCTCCATTGGGTGACATGAGAGATGGCTTTTAGCAGGCTATATTCTTGGAAAGAGCTTTGAGAGCAGTTTTGGGGCTAAACTGCCCATTATTTTAGAAGAACCTCTGAATGTTTCTGAATCCCAGTAGTACTGGTAATTTAAAGGTATAGCTATTGCTAAACGGTCTTTGAGGGAAGTTATTGGAACAGGATTGTTCGATTTGACTGACACCAGCCTAAGAAGTAGAATCAGCTGTACAGCTACCAGCTGCAAACTCAGAAGTGGAAAATTCTTTTCTGTAGTCTAAACAAGCTCTTGATGGGAAGATGTTGCTGTCCTTTTAGAAACAACAGGAAGCTTGTTAGAAAGACAAGAAGCAAAACTTAGGGGAAATTTTTCTTTCTTGGCTAACTATAGAGTTTCAGTTTGGGGAGAGAACCATTCTATGAGTATGGCATTTTAGAGTAATGGTAATTTACCAGAAACCTGGCTCTCAAAAAATCTGCCAGCTTTTTTGAAAAGTGTGTGTGTGTGTAAGAATATGCTCTAAGGTCAGACTGAGATTGCTCTTTGTTACAATTATTTTAGGATTATAATGAACGCATGTGGTATGTTTAAGATCTTTAAAACTAGATTGTTAGACCGAACCATGCAAACATTTTAATATGTTTTTAATTTAGGTCTTGCTATCACAGATGAAATTTTGCTGAGTAAGGGAGAGTGGTCCAAACTTTTTGAAGCTCCAAACTTCTTTCAAAAGTACAAGTATGTATTTTAAGGCATGTTGGACATGTTGCTCTCTTAAGTAATGGTTGGTTGCATATGTGAAATCTCTTCTTGCTAGACTAATGTAGTTTTGAATTTTCCTTTAAACATCTTCTATAGACGTTTCCTTCCTGTCGCAAAGGGTGTACAATTTTAGTTAAACCTCCTAGTTTTTATTTGTCAAGGTAAAGTATAGCCCCCACAGTTTTGCTCCCTTCTGTAACCGAACTACTGCATTCGTAGCAACATCAATTTTGTAGGCATATGTTAGTCATCACCAAATCTTGAAATGTGTAAGCCTTGGCAAGGAATGGACTGTTAAAATTTGTAGTTATTATTCTCTATTAAGAAACTAAGTCTTTTCAGCTAGTTCTGGAAACTTACTAAGATTCTCTATAACATAGGCAGAGCTAATGTTAATATATAGTCAAATGTTTTTAATAGTTATAGCACACAATTGGCCTACAATTTCCCCCTAATGTTAATAAAGCCCCTTCAAATATTTCTACAAATAATTTTTTGGAATCTAAGTGGGTGTAATACTTTTTTACTAATGGTTTTAATGATTTAATACCTTAGTACAGGTTAAAAGCCTGATTGTGTTGATTTTTATGAAAATTGTAAGTTATAATAAATCTTACTTAAAAAAAAAAATGGACTTGCACTTTTATTTGCCCTGAGCTGAAAACTTTCCAAAGTCCCACTTAAATTTTTTTTTTTTATTTAATGCTTGAAACTTTCCTGACCATTTGATCTTGTGGATTGTGTTTTGTAATAATCTAAGCAAGATTGCTTTATGCTATTTCCCCAATTAAAAACAAGAATGATGACCTTCATGATGTCTCTGTGTTTTGTTTCTGTATCTTTTGCATGAAAAAGCAATAATGGAGCCAGCTTAATTGTTGTGTTCTGGGAGCACTACCTTGTCAGTAAAAATTTAAGTAGCATAACACTGAACGCTCTTGTTTATTACTTACTCCCCATAAGTTGTGCTTTTCCATTTGGCCGATAATTTTTCTTTGTTTTTTATTTGAAGCAATGTTGAAGAAGTGCTTTTGAATATTTAAACTAATAAAGCATACATATTCTGATACTTTAAAAACTGCATAATAGAGTACATAATTACTTGTATGGAGAAATTGGCTTTGTAGAAAAGTATCAGCAGAGATCTCTTAATCCTTGAGTATCAGCAGAGATCTCTTAATCCTTGAGAATCAAAGATGAAGTTACATTTATTTTTTTCCTTTCTCACTTCCTTATAGGAGTAAGAGGTGGGTAGAATGAAATTCTTGAAAGTGCTTAAATGTCTTCCTTCATTTTAAGAAAGATTATTGTTGAAATTGAACAAACCTTGATAGTGTTATCCATTTGAATAAATTTGTATTAGTGGGAGTGCGAAGGTTTTTTTTAATATTTTTCTTTTAAAACTTTTATGCTGTCTTTTAATCTATGCCAGATAGTGCCTATAAGCTCTTCAGTTGACTTATTACAAGATTATAGATTACTATCTTTAAATTATAGATTACTACTAAATTATCTTTAAACAAATCATTTTAGGTTATCACAAACTGCTAAACATAATTAGACATGAGTATATAGCAACAAGTAGAGGAAATTATATCAGGAAAATTAAAATTTTCAGCTGTGAGTCCTGGGAAAACATTTGAAAATGACAACAATGGGTTAATTTTATACCGAATTGTATTTCTCCAGAAACTTCCCTCTTTAAATTTCTAGTAGTTATTAGATTTTAGAGATAGTCACCGATTTGAATTTTCTTTTTAAACATGAACCCCAAAGGTTGGCTGTATAACTTAACTGACTCGTGTTTTCCCTCAAGTCAAAGTTCATTAAACGTTATTTGAAGTAGATCCTGTAAGTATATGCTGTGTACAGGATTTTAAATTGTGTGTAATACCTGTTTGCCATTCTTGGAAGGGAGGGAACCATAAAGGACATTTTGTCTTAAAAAGCAGACAAATCGTCTTCCACAAGAGATCAGTGTTCTTTATGAAAAGGGGTAATATTGCTTTGTGAAATTTTAAATAATTCTAAGAAAATATTTTTTTATTATTTTCCTTGAAGATACTCAAATTGACACTTGAGTAGCAGTAAAATAAGTTATTGTTGACATAGGAAATATGAATACTTATTTCAGGTGTTTCATTTTGCTAGGAAACAAGAAAAAGTATTAGGAAAAGCCAGAATGTAAGGTTAATTTATATTAACCTTAATTATAATTTTAAAGACTATGTATATATAGAACAATTTAGTCTTAAAATGTTTTAAAACTAAAAATAATAAACTATAACTCGATCCTAAGTTAAAGATAGAATTGCAAAGATTTTTTTCCCAAGAAATAATTAGATATTCAGTGCCTGTATATGAGCCATGATCTACCCAGGTAAAGTATTAGTGTGTTGAAATGGCCCGGAAATCTACTTACAGAATGCTTTTTTGGTGGGTAAATAGTTAAGTAATAATAGAAACTAAGTGTTCTTAGGAGTTTTAAAATAGGTTTTAATTCATTTCAGGCACATTTTTATGCTTAAATTTACTACTGGAAACTGATAAACTTTATATTTGGGGAAAAGTTAATCACTATTACCTTGAGACCTTGTGAAGGCATTTGAGCATCTTAACGCATGATAGTGGCAGTATGAGATAGGGGATCACATTTTTTGGAATAGCAACAAAATAGAGTAACTTTAGAAGTGCCACTTGCTTGGTCTTTGTGCTCTGATAGAGATTTGAGGAACTGCATACCAATTCCAGTTTTTAAAACTTAAACTGTGAGTTGCAATTCTGTTTTCAGTTCTTGGATGAGACCTTGTTTTATAAACATTCTTACTGGCAGGTTATTTCTCTTAATTATTGTATTTTCTGTCTACCATGTTAAATTTGCTTAAATATGACCGAGTAAAGGACATTTAACCTTAGCATAAATACTTGTTAACTATTTAACACTTTTAGCTATATTTAAACAAATGCATTTGTTTATAAACAAAGGGCAGAGTAGATACTTCCCCGCCCCGTTTCATTAAGAACCAAAGTTGAACTCTTTAAGCTTCAAAACTAAACTTTGAATTACCAACAAAATTATGTTCAAGTGGATTGTATATTTTGCATTTATAAATTAGAACATTGTACATTAAGCTTTTGTTGAAGACTCAGGTGGTCATTGCGACTATGCATCTTAATAGGGTGGTGAAAGTAATTGAGAGACAGGGAGTTTTGTCCCTACACTAGGTAGACCCAGACTACTTTGCTTTTTTTGAGTTTTTGTTAGGCATGCTTGCTTTTGTATACTTTGTCGTCTCCTTGTTACAAGAGCTCTTCATCTCTTATTGTTTTTTAAATCTTTTGCCCATTTTCAATTTTCCAGAGAACTGGAAATCAGGTTGCTGAGCTCATTAGGATTTTGTTTGATTTAGGAGCATTTAGGGCTCTCAGAGTAGGTTTCTGTATCCTTAAAATGCATGAGCTTTTTAGTGCTTTCATGTGACTTTTATTGACTTATTTATTTGAGCCATCTAAATGTTTGTTGTATATAGAGTTGACTCTTGAAAAATACAGGCGTTGGGGTGCCTAAAGCCCCATGCAACAGAATCTTTGTATACTTTTGACTTCCCCAAAACTTAACTGCTAATAATCTGCTGTTGACTGGCAGCCTTACCAATTACAGTTGAACACGTTTTGTGTGTTATTTAAGTCTTGTATACACTATCCTTACAATAAAGCTAGAGAAGAAATGTCATTAAGGAAAGCATAAGGGAAATACACTTCAGTATTTATTGAAAAAAAATCCACATATAAGTGAGTCTGTGCAGTTCAAACCCGTGTTGTTCAAGGGTCAACTGTATTTGGTTTGCTCCAAATAATGCTGAACAAATTAAACAGGTAAAGGAAGTATTAATCTGTATGCATTTGGACTGCATATTCACATATCTGACTATGTTTTCATATGTATATATAAACCTTACCGTAAGTTTATAAATACTTGAAGTTAACTCATTTGAATGTCACAGTTCCTCTGCCATTAAGACCGGTATTATCCTCTGTACTGACATATACAAGTCTTAGGTCTGGATTACATAGCTATGGAGAATCAGAACTATTTTTCATATACGTTGTGAGGGTCATAATCAAATGGATTGTTTTAAGGCAGTGTGATTTAAAAATGCTTAAACTTACCAATTCTTTAGTATCCCTTGCCTAAATGTCTTTTTTGGAGGGGTGGAGGGGTGGCTAATTTGAACTAGGGTTAGTAATTTTTCTGGGTCTAGGCCAGACATTTGCATTTGGCCAGAAATGTCATTTGTAAAATTTGACAGATAACATAAAGGTTTCAGCCTTTCTAAAAAAAATTTAAAAATTTTTAGTCATGTTCTGACTTCCCAAATAGTATCTACACTAGATAATGATTTCAGTTTGCTTTTTTAAGGTAAAGTTTCTAGTGAGAAGTTTGGCTTCCAGCACCTTTAAAATAGATTCTGTAGAAGAGTATATGTTGGACTAAACTTTTTCAGTCTTACAAAATTGAATGATATGAATTACACTTCAGTTATAGTTTGCCTTAAAGACAAAGATATGTTGTCATGATGCTATTTTCTAAAAATTTGCCTTTTCTATAATTTCAGTAGAATTGGATTTTACGTAGAAGTCAATTTTTTTGTTGCTTTCACATTAGTGATGTCTGCTTCTTTGTTGTAAAAATTTATACTGTTACTCGAAAAAAAATGAGGCCTAAATAACTTGAGTATTGAGTTTAATTTTTGCTACCTTTTAATTTAAATTGAAAAGAATGATGTGTGTGATACTATTTTGAGGTTACTGATATGTAATATGTATATTTAGTATATTTATATTTAGTAAAGCACCACAGCCTTGGTGCTTCATTTCCATTAAAATAATTTTGTTTTAATAGATTATACTGTAGTGAGCACACCACTAAAGTCATTGAACTGAATTTTCCGTTAATCTTTATTCAGCATTCTTGAATTAAGCTGCTTTTTGGGTAATTATTCATAAAATAACTTTTTCAGAAGAATTAAATTTGCCAGTCGTTAGAAACTTGTGGAATTTAGCTTTTATGATTTTATATGCATATTGAGGTTGCAATTCCCCCTTGCTAAATTGATGCTGATCTGTAACTGTCACGAAGCTTATTATATTATGGTATTAATATCCAGCACAAAGCGCTTAAATAAAATAAATAGCATGTTGTCTTTATCTTCAAAGGCATTATATTGTACTTCTAGCAAGTGCACCAACAGAAAAACAACGCCTAGAATGGTGAGTACAAGATTAGACTTTACAGAAAAAATAAACTTCAAAATAAATCAGCCACAGAACACAGTAGGAGATGGAAAGTCTTTAAAACATCCAGTTTGATTTTATTTATAAATGAAGCTTTATTATTTGTAACAAAACTATAGGAATTTGGAGGTTCATATACAGCTTTTTTTGTTGTTTGCCTAATAGAGATCCATGTATCACTTCCTAACTACATTTAAAGTACTTTGTTTTAGCTTACTAATTTTTTTTTCTTTAAATATTTGTGGAGATATCTTTCATAACCTTCCTAGTTTGAAATATGGTTTGATTTTCTTCTCCCCCAATTTTCTCTTCAGCATTTTTGAGTAGAAAATAAGGCTTTGAATTTTATCTGTGGGGGCCCAAACAGTTGAACTGCCCCTGTGGGTTTAAGTATGATCTTCATATTACTGTTTATTACATAAACATTTGATTTCGTGCATTTTATTTTATTTTATCTTTTAAATTAACCAGAATTTAATACTAAGTGACATTTGTTCAGGGTGGGCTTGGTGGAGTCAAAAATCCGAATCCTGGTTGGCAGTTTGGAGAAGAATGAATTTATTACACTGGCGCATGTGAATCCCCAGTCATTTCCAGCACCCAAAGAAAATCCTGACAAGTAAGCAATCTTTTAATTTAATCTAGTTTCCTCTTCCCGTTTTAGCTTTTACTCATAGAAGCATTTATAGGCAATTTTTAATAACTGGAGTCACTGTTTTATTGATTACATGTGGCTCAAAACCAATTTGAGATTTATAGTTTAGGTTTTCCTGATCAGAAACTTTGAAGAGAAAGACGATTTCTTTTGTTTCAGATTTTTCCAAAATGCATTAATTCCTTTTCCTTCTTTAGGAACGTAATTTTTCTTGTGGTACCTCTGGTACTTTAGGATCATCATTAAGAATATTGGCTGTTAGTATATAGATAGTACGAGTATATTTGTCTTTGAACTGTTTATATATTAATGTAAAGGACAGGAGTGTGTGTGTGCACTTTGAATTTTGATAGAATTTGGGTTTAGAACTTAGTTTGCTTATAATTTACATTCCAAGTTTTCCCACATACCTCAGGTTGTCAATCGCCTTGATAACTATTTTCATGAAATCCTGATAAACTGTAGTAATACTCTTCTTACTTTGCAGGGAAGAATTTCGCACGATGTGGGTGATTGGGTTAGTGTTTAAAAAAACAGAAAACTCTGAAAATCTCAGTGTTGATCTCACCTATGATATTCAGTCTTTCACAGATACAGGTATATCTCTACTTGAATAACCAAAACATGTATTTGCATACTGGAATTTCTTTTCATGTTTAGTATAGTGACATTTGTAATAACTTAAAATTGCTTGAGAATATTGAACAATAATCATCAAAGTGATCTTAACGTTTCCGGATTAGTTTTTAGTTTCAGTATTGTCTATTATATAAAAGGTTTTTTTCTATTGTGGTAGAGCTAAAGTTAGTAGAACCATTTTAAATTTGATATGTCCACAGTTACCTATAAAATTGGAAACTACCTTAATATTCAGTTGAATATTCAGACTGAATCTCTGTCTGACTGCCTTAATAATCTTGAACCTTAGAAATTTATGAAGCTAAGCTTTTGGTGACTTGAGGAAATTTATCCTCTGTGTCACATATAGACAAGTGTTAATTTATAGGTGGAGGATAGGATGATTAGAGCTACATTTCAGATTGACTTGTACCCTGAAATATAAGGTGGTACAGTTTACCTAAAGGTCAAATGGTGGATGTAGTTGACAGAGCTACGGCTGTATTTATGTACACAATTTTTCAAAGGAATGGTAAATATGCTCTGAGACAGTGATATGTGCATCTTCTTGAGGGACTAATTTTTCTTTCAAAAATGTCTCCTTTTCCCCCCATTTAAAAAAAATTTAGTGTGTGGCATTTTCACCTGGAAAATTCGAATAGAGAGTTTTCCCTAAAGACATTCAGATTTAACATTAAAAAATTTTTTCCTCGGAGGAGAGAGAAAAATTGGTAGAATTTGTTAAAAAGTCAATATCATGCACTAAATGTAAAGGAGAAGTAAAAGTATATGTATTTCAGTATATAAATGCTGAGGCACAGGGACTAGCAGATATGCTTTAGTCAGGTGATTGCCCCTCTATGTAGGATCACTGGCAGTGTGACATCCGTGAATTCCTACTGATACAGGTGTTGTCTGTTGTGATTCACAGACCATCAGAAGCATTGCCATTGGTGACAATAAAAGTTAAAGCTTCAAATAAAATGAGAGGTGATCTCTTGATATATGTGGTAGTTGCATTCCTGGAAAACTCATATTAAAAATGCTTTGTTTTTATGTAAAATCGAGTGGAGTTCTTGGTTCAAATAATTGATAGGTAGGTTTTTTATCTTTAAGAGTCTAATTGGGACATAGCACAGTTCTTCACTATGAGGAACTCTCTGAATTAAAGCGTATTTAGTGTCCCTGGCTATCAGCCTTTCACTACTGTGATAACAAAAGCACTTGTGCAGGTTTTTTAGGATATGATTTGGAGGGTGATAACTCCACTTGCTGAAACACCACAGAAGTTTTTTTGCAAAGTAAAAATTCTGATGTCAGCTTAAACTGTTTAGGAATTATGTAGAGATATTTGAATTGCAAAATTTGTTTTGTACATTGCATCTAAGTTGAGCTTTTCATCAAAGGTTGTATTAACCATCACAATTTTCAAGGAACTTTGAGGTATTTTGGGTAGGAAATATTTAGTTGTCCTTTATTTTGAAACATTTTAATGGAATACTTTGTGTTGTTTCTAATAAAACAAATTTAGCATGTTCAGACCTCACATTCTTACCTCCAGTCTCTTCCAACTTGTTCAAGTCTTTTTGACCTGGTTTTGGCAACTGTGCTCTTGTGTTCATTTGTTCAAGCTAGAAAATCTTGGGGTCCTCCTTGACTCTTGTGTTTCTCAAATTTTTACTTAATGTCATAGATTCTTGGAAACTGCAGCTTTAAGCTAAATGATGTATAAAAAGCCACCAATTTAACCATAGGCTAAGTTGACATAAACAAAAAAGTTAAGTTCCTATGTCATATTTTTGTTCTCAGAAACATCACCAAACTTCTAAATAAAGATTTTAAAACTTCTAATATCAAATATTGAAATAAATGTGAGCTATACATACATTTAAGAAAGATTAATGAAAAACAAGAGAATTATTTCCACTAATTTCAGTTCAGGATGGTAGGTGGCTGGAGCCTTTCCCAGCAGCTCAGGCCAGAAGGTGGGACTTAACCTGGACACGACACCCTTCCAGTATAATGCAGGCTCACGCACCCACACTCACTCAGACTGGGACAGTTAGACTTGCCAGTTCACCTGACTGCACATCTTTGGGATGTGGGAGGAAACTGGGGTACCTGGAGGGAACCCATGCGGACATGGGGAGAACATGCAAACTACACAGACAGTGGTCCTGGCTAGGAATCAAATATTTTTTTTTCTTGTCAGTGTTATAATGAAATGACATTCTTCAGGGACCTTCTGTACTTGATATAAATCCATTAAAAATTTCTTTTGCCTCTGCTTTCAGAATACATTGTTTGAGATTTCTGTTGCTAATTGGTATTTCTACTGCTGTCAGCCTAGTCCAAGCCACTTAGGCTCGGTTGGATCGCTGCTACTACTATAGGATTCCTGTTCTGCCCTCGCCCACCTTCAGCTCTTTCAGTCAGCATCCAAAATGATGTTAAGCTAAATCAAGTCTCGTCTGTTCAAACCTATAACGGCTAGCCATGTCACTTAGAGTATAAGTCCAGGTCTTTACCTGATTTGACAATCTCATTCTGTCTCTGACCTTGTTTTCTGTTATAAGTTCACAATTCTTATATCCATGTGTCTTGGGGCCAGAAAGGTAACAAAGTTATTAACAGTCCCAGTGGGGCCTGGAGCGATGTTTGGTAGTCAAGCCTAACATTTCTGCAGGCAGGTGTTCGCTGTACACATTAAGCAAAGGAAGAGACCAAATAGATCAGGGTTGTTGCCTGATGAGTTTTGGTGCCAGTCTTAGGAAAAACTTCTGTGTTGGGTGGGAGCTTTTGGGGTTTTAGAATTGAAGATACAGGATTACTGATCTCTACTTTTCCTCCTTCCCCGTGGCCTTTTTGTTGTTCCTCAAACATTCCAGGCATGTTCTCCACTCAGGACATTTTGTCCTTGATGTTTGCTCTTCCTGGAATGCTATTCCACCAGGTACTGTCAGCTCACTTCCTCACTTTCGTTTACGTCTCCACTCAAATGTAATCTCAGTTTCCAGGCTGAGCTGCTTTTCTTCCCTACTCAGTTTTTCTCCATAACACTTACCACCATCTGATATGAAACATAGTTGACTCTTGAGCAACATGGGTTTGAACTGCGTGGGTCCACATATATGTAGAGTTTTTCAGTTTGACCTATCCAGTTCAAACCCATGTTCAAGGGTCAGCTCCGTGGTTGAGAATCCGCTTATGCAGAGGGCCTGTGATAGTTACATTCCCATTATGTTTATGGGAGGCTGCCGCTCCTAACTCCCACATTGTTCAGAGGATAGCTACGTTTTACTTATTTTTTTTTCCTGTTTATTATATTCTTCCTACTGGAATGCAGGCTCTGTGAAACTCTTTTGGTCTCTTATTCCCTGCTATATCTCCTATGTCTAGAACAGTGTGATACAGTATAGCCACTCAATAAATATTTGTTTTTGAATGAATGAATGAACTTTTCCAATTTGGGAGCTTCTGGAACTAAATTATTTGGATATACTTATTTTTAGCATATTATTTTTCTTTTGTGACCTCTATTATATGAGTTATTTCTATAATAGAAAATATGTATTGTCTTAACATTTTACCTTGCAGATTCTTGAAAAGATATTTTTAGGTATATTTAATAAGTTTGACTTCTGTGCATTCGTTACATACTTAGATTTGAATTATATATTCTACTGGTAGCATAAAAGGGTATGGGTTTAAGAACCCCTTTTTCTCTAATGCTCTTTCTTAAAGAGTTATTCTTTAAAGTTATCACTTTAAGAATTATTACACTGAAACAATTAATATACTTTGTGCTCTTATTCATTATGTAGACCTTGCGGTTAAAGTGACTTAGAGTTTGCTCAGGACATAAATTGTCAGATTAGAGAGGTTTTGACCTGATGATTTTACAGATGTGTGAAGTATTGATGAAAAAAGGGTCCCTACTTAGAATAGCTTCTCCCGGGTGAGTTAACTGCCTTTATTAAAATGTTTGTTTCTTGTAACAATTTCCTAATTGTGTAGTTTATAGGCAAGCGATAAACAGCAAGATGTTTGAGGTGGACATGAAAATTGCGGCAATGCATGTGAAAAGAAAGCAACTCCATGAGCTCCTGCCCAATCACGTGCTTCAGAAAAAGAAAAAGGTAAATTTAGGGCGTCCTTAAAAAGCATTACTGACATCATATTGTATGTATCCAGGCTGTCGATACTTCAGAAATTTAGGCTCAGTGAATTAGTTAAATTTGAAATAGATCACAGCATTTTAAAATTCTGTTAAATGGAGCAGTTCCATGATGTGAAACCTTGTTCCTAAGCAGGTTCCTTGAACACGCTTGCTTCAGACTTCAGAAAGATCAGTGGTGACGCTTCGTATCCTTATTTTATATATATTTGTATTTTCTTCAAAATCTTTTATTCTCATCTATTTAATATTCCACATCAGTATCTAATTTCCTTTAAAAAGAAAACAAATTAGGTATTATGTGGATCAAGTAAATTATAGGACTTTTTAAATGAAAATGGGTTTATTTTGGAAAGAATTATATGTGTATTTTATTTAAAAATTTAAAGTTATTGAGTATAAAGATCACTAACAGGTAACCAGAGTTAATGTTTTATTTTATGTTATTCTCTTGTTAGTGCTTCCTGTTGAATAACTTAAAGCTTTTTTTCTAATTTGGACTTCTTTACTGGGATTTTAGTGCAGAGATAACTATTACATTTCAAAAATGGATGAATTATTCCTATAAGAAACAGAGTAGTGAAAATAAATAAGCTAGAGCTACATATTATGTTAAGTTAGAAAGGTACAGATGAATACCTTTCAAATGTACCATTTGATACATTTATATAAAGTGTACAAGTTTAAAAAATATAAAACCCGTATGATTTAAAAGAGAATATGAAATAAAAGTATATGTTAGAATGATAACCACCACTTTCAGGATAATGGTTAACTGGGGCTGGGTTGGGAGGAGAGGAATAAAGTTAATACACAGGGGGCTTCAACTTTATAATGTTCCATTTCTTAAAACATAAAATACATTATAATACAAAAGCATCTGTGTCAAGGACCGGGCCTTTGGAGTACACTTTCTGGTTCAGTTTTAGGTTCCACTGCTTCCTAGCTGTGATACTTGGGCAAGTTTTATAACATCATATTCTTGATTTGCCTCATTTCTAAAATCAGGATAACATTTTTATCCACCTAGGTATTTTGTGAGGATGAAGTGAGTCGATACTTGTGAAAGGTTGTTTAGACTAGTGCCTGGCACATAGTAAATGCCTATATTAGCTTCTGTTACTATCAACATGATCATTATTCATAACTTGGGGTAGAGGTACTTCATTTTTTTCGTCTAAAATGCAATTTTTGAAAGAATGTTATGTTTTTAAAAATGCCATCACATCAAAGCCTTTATGTGGCTTAATTTGTTATTCTGAACCTAATGGTTTCATGAGTTAACTGAATAATCTAGAAAGTGACAAAAGTATACTATTCTTTTCTTGAGCATCATTTATTTTTCTTTCCCTTCCTTTCTCTTTTGTTCTTTTGTGCTTTCTTGTCATAAAATATACATAATAGGAAATTTACCATCGAGTAGTTTTATTTTTAATGTGTCAAGTCAAGCATTTGTCTTCTAATTGTCCCTCGGTGTTCTGTTAATGGGTTTAAGCAACCATACTTAAGTGCGTATTCGCTACATATAAAAATATATCAACATTTTATGTTTTCAGAAGTAAATGTAAATAATTAAGTTGTTATGTTTTTAACACTTACCTATTTCTATTTTATTAAAATAGCATTTTATAACTGAGATAATTATATTTTCCAGAACCCTTGATTCAGATTGCCTTTTAAAACTCATATTTATATGGCAGTATTGATATTTGAAACAATTAGTGTATAGTTTAAGTAAATTTTATTTTCTGTTTCTTAAGGTGGTATCTAGATATAATCTTCTAGAATATAAAAGGAATCATTAATACTCAGAAATTTGTTGTTAACATAGTCCAAAAATTGTATTTATCAAATAAAGTGTAACTATAATCTTATCACCCATTAATACTCTTAACATTTCAGCTTATTTCTACACAGACTATCCAGTATACATATGTAACTACATATAATATATATATTTAAAAGGTTTTTGTTACCATTTTGCGACTTAAGGTGCTTTATTATATTTTGACCACCTATCCAAATTACATGACAAGTACCAAATGGCTACCTAGTATTTGTCTGGCTACAGTATTATTAAATCCATCCTCTATTTGACATCATTTAGATTATTTCCGAGTTTTCACTAGTAAAATAGCACTTTTCTTGTTTTTATAACAAGTGTCTAGAAATTTACATCCATGAATCTTTTCTTTGGACTCTTTTTATTAGCTGTTATTTGCAAAGTACGGAGTACAAGTGTTTTTCTGTATTTAATGATACAACAACCCATAGCTATTGTCTGTTTTATAGAAGAAACAGAGTGGTTAAAAAAACTTGCTCAAGGCCATGTAGTATGGGATGTGGATTGGACCTGGTCTCAGTGCAAAGTACAGGTGTTCGTTTCTCTCTAGTATGGTCTATATTTATCCTTTACTAGTAAGTTTTGATAGCATATTTATGATTTCTTGGCATTGAAGTCTCTTGTGCCAATGGAGACACAGACATAGACATAGATAAAGACACATCGGTGAAGCAAAGCAGCTTAATGCTGTTCTGTGTTCAGACCATCCTGTAAAGCCTCCACGTTCACAGGTCATCCCCAGCAAGTGGCCTGTTATCTCACAAGTGTTTGATCATCTGGTCAGGCAGGTAACTCTTTGGAATTGAGTGTAATTTACTGAGCCAACCTTTGTCTGTTGGAGAGTGAGGTGGTAGCATTTTTGCATGCGAAAATATTCTCAAATATTAGAAAATTTGTTTCACAAGTAGCTTCATGAGAAAGTGGTTTACTCTCTCCTCCTCTCCCTGCTGCCAAATCTCATCTTCCTCATTTGATCAGTATTGATTTACGTACACAAGTGGTGTCTCTTTAGTTCTAAATTAACAGTTAGCATAGAGTATACACACACGTGGGGCATGAGTTTTTGACAACAATGCAACTTATTTCCATTAAAATGTTTCTGTAGGTAAGTGAACACTGAGGCTAAAAGCATTCTGGGGGGAAAAAAAGCTGAAGAAATAAGTTTGCTATTTTAATAACATTGATTGCAGAAATGGAAACTTTAAGTCACTTTAGAAATCATCTTTTATTCCATAGAACCTCTCATAGTTTTTTTTTTTTAGCCTTATTTTGATTTTCCTACATTATGTAACTTTTTGAATGCTTTGATTTTTTAAGAAGCAGGACCAACATTAGGATTTATATGTGGATGTTAGGTTTAGTTTTCAGAAAAATATTTTTGCTTTTTTTCCCCACAGGATAAGTTACACTGTTAAACGCACCATATTAAATGTACCATGTTAAAAGCCTAAGCTGCAGTTAGAGCACTCGAAATCCCTTGCTTTAGAGAGGCTCGTTTATTTCCAAATAGTTAGGAGTGGTACTAAAATTGTACTCATTGACCATTTTTTGAAATTACACAATTTTTATGTTCATCTGAGAATAATTTTAAAATCTATAAACAAAAAATTCTAATCCCACTAGCCAGAGATACTCATTGTTAATATCATGCTTATTATTAAAAGACTTTTTTTTTTAACGTGTATGTATGTGTGTATATATTTAACCCCCTAATTTAAGATCCATATGTTTTCAGGTACTTTTTAGTACTCAATGTGTCTTACAGTCAGTGTGTGCATTTAATGTACCAGTCCTGTCTCCTTTTCTCCTTTGGAAGAACTCATTGAGTTGGACGCCTCCCAATGTCAGGAAGTGTATCTCTCAAATCTTTGCTTTGTAGTCAGCATGGCACTTCTGAACTTTATGAACTTCTTGATTTGTACTTTTTAGTAGAAATCATTTATAGGTTAAGTAAAATAATGTTCATATTTCAAAGATCTGGGTTAAAAAAAGATACTTGATTATACATTTTATTAATTGCAGCATTCAACAGAAGGTGTCAGATTGACACCTCTGAATGATAGCAGCCTCGACTTGTCTATGGACAGTGATAACAGCATGTCTGTGCCTTCACCTACTAGTGCTATGAAGACCAGTCCATTGAACAGTTCTGGCAGCTCTCAGGGGTAAGGAAAACGAGAGAAGGGCTGTTTATAAACATAGTACGTATATTCTTGTTAAAATCATCTCGTTAGGCTGTTATCCCAAACAGGACTCGCTTCCATTGCCGGGCCACTCACACCCACACCCACACCCACACTCATACTGGGACTGTTCAGACACGCCAGTTCACCACACGTACACAGCTTTGGGATGGAATCCAGAGTACCTGGAGAAAACTCGCACAGACATGGGGAGGAGGGTGTGCAGAACTCCACAGACAGTGGTCCGAGCCAGGAATCTGGTTTTTTTTTTTTTCTTATCAACATTATAATGAAACGACGTTTTTTGTGGACCTGCTGTACCAGTTAGTCCCAAAGCTTTAATAAGCTGCATGCTCTCTGGTTTTTATATGAATGTCATGTGGGCACCCGAAGTCCAAGTCCTCTAGTGTTGCCCACTTTGCGTGACATCATCACTCAGCAGTTGCAGAGAGTGAGCTTTTTAGCTGAGGAAGAGAGAGTAGCCACAGAGGACTTTTTGCTTTTTCTTTCAGGAGGTAATAAAAACAAGATTATTTAAATCCCTATATATAGGATTTATTTGAAACAGAAAAGCTGAAGAGATAGGTGAGTAAAGGAGGAATGGTTTGAGTTTCCTAAGATGACGAAGGAGTGGAGTCCAGATCATAGAAGACAGGACTGAGCTTTGGATGTCTTTGTTGTTTGGGCCACTGGATGGGCTTTTACGGTTTCGTGAATCCTTAGATACTGTGTGTAGAAACTTGTTTCTATTTCTGTTTCCTTATTTATATATTCAAAATACTTATATATTTTGATAGGATTTTCTTATACCTTAAATCATTTTATACCTTAAATCTTATATGTTAAGTCTGTTACTCCAAATCAGATAAGAACAGATTTTTTAGAACTGTTCCGATATGGTGGTAAGTAGCCACATGTGACATTTCAAATTTAATTATTAAATAAAATTAAATATTTAGTTTTTTACTAGCCATATTTCAAGGGCAGAGTATCTACATCTGTATAGTGGCTACCATATTGGCCAGTGCAGATAAGGACAGTGTTACAGAAAGTTGTGTTGGACAGCACCGCTTTAGAATGTATGTGCTTTCTGTTGTCGGTTGTATTTTATCAAAGTCAGTTACTAGTGTAAATGTGTAAGTAAACCTAAAGGATCATTTACGTAAGAAAATAACTTCACATAAATTTTGATTTTGAATTTTATACTTCTCTATTTACTTTTCAACTTTTTTTTTTTTTTTAATAGCAGAAACAGTCCTGCTCCAGCTGTAACAGCAGCATCTGTGACCAACATACAGGCTACTGAAGTTTCTGTGCCACAAGTAAATTCCAGTGAAAGCTCAGGGGGTAAGGAGATTGGTTTGATAGGTTTGAGAGTACTTACATTACATGGGGTTTAACCTTCATTTTGAAAAATGGCTTTATTTGTTACGTATTTTGAATTCAGTTTTTAATGCCATTATTTGCATGTAAAATTATCAAATTCGGAGACATAAAGCTTTATTTTATAACTTGATGTTGCTGTGATTTATTTTAATTTTTATGTATTAATGTATACTTACTACGAAGGTACATCGAGTGAAAGCATTCCTCAAACTGCCACACAACCAGCCATTTCATCACCACCAAAGCCTACAGTCTCCAGAGTCGTTTCTTCAACACGTCTGGTAAACCCACCACCTAGACCTTCAGGAAATGCAACAACAAAAATACCTAATACTGTAGTAGGAGTCAAGAGGAGATCCTCACCTCACAAAGAAGAGAGTCCCAAGAAAACCAAAACAGAAGAGGTACCTATATGTTAGTTACCCGTGGGAATACTAGCTTAGCTATTTTAAAATCCAGTGGAAGAAAACCTTTGTGAGCCGGAATTGAGAAGCAGCGAGGAGGAAAGCTTTTAGAAAATGTTTAGGTCGTGCTGTAGTGCCATAGTTTCTCCTCACCCTTCCTCCTCTTCTTGGTAACTACCTCTTTGACAAAGCTCTGCCTCTCATTCAGACTTCTGTAGCATGCCAAGTTTGTAACAATTGAGCATGGCTTTACATGACACCATAATTTATTATTTTCTTATGATTCTGTCTCTTTCGTGTACCGATTGGACAGTTTTTGCTTCTGTGATCCAGGTGGAGTTTTAGAGTTTCTACACTGTATTTGGTGTTAACAGGGCCACTGACTACGGGTAGTTCTCAGGGAATTCTTATTGAATGACTGACCAAAGTCGCAAAGTCAGATTAGTTTTGGGACCATCAATGATTATTTTCCATAACTCTTCAGGAAATTTTCTGGCTGTACTTCAACTTTTTATAGTAGATGGTTTATCTTGGTAAAACTTCGAATAGTTTTAGGAAGCCATTATAAGTGTACATTGATTTTGGTGTGTCTTAAAATACAAATAGCCTTGTTATACAGTTTCATTGCTCCCTGGAGTCACTGTCAAGTTGTTTTCCTTTTAGTGAGATAGTCACCATTAGTGCAGAGATGACAGTCCAAAACAACAATTTTGTTGTGATTTTTGGCTGACGATTTGTTGTTTAGGAATTTAAAGCATTACAACAAAGTTTCTTTAGAATGGGGGGAAAAATCTGTCCTCGTGGAGTGTTTGATTTGTAATGGTGAAGATTTACTGTCTCTATAAGTATTCTATTTCCTAGGTTATTCTGAAGTTTTTTGTTCTAGATTTTTTTGGAAATAGTCACTATTAATGAACTATGAGTAATTGGATGAATTTTGTCACTCTTACAATGCTAAATGTGAATGAAGGATGGTTATACTATATTTTAAAACATGTATTCTGAAAACTCATCTGTGTCTGTGTAATAATCTCAAGGCAATGATTTTGAACCTTGGTTGCATATCAGAAATAATTTTTCAGGTTTTGTTTTTTTATTTCTTTCCCCTTAATACAGATTTTGGGGCCTCCAGCTACACTGAATCAGACTTTCCAAAAGTTAGGCCTGAGAATTTATTTTTACATTAAGGAAAGAACTTTATTAATGTTTCTTGTAAAACTTAAAATTTTGTTTGTTTTTTGTTTTTTAAGGAGCACCCCCAAAAGGGTGTTAGCTCAGACCATCTCCTCCTCAGTCCTCTGCCTCCCAACATCTTCCCAATGCTGCCCTAGAACATTGTGGAGACTCAGAGTTAATCACTGAGTCTCTGGAATCTTTTGTTAAAAGCCCTAGTGCTGCATTTTGTGTTGTGCAGCAGCCTAAGAACGCGTTAGTTCTGGTCTCCTTTTACATTCGTCTACTTATATTTGTTTGGAGTTGTCAGATCATTTCAGAATTCACATTTTTTTTTTTATCTTAGTTAAGTATATGTAAGCATAACTCTAGGCGCCTGTCGTTCTGTTTCCTTAATGTTAATAACTTACTAATTCCTCGAGCTCTAAGTAAGTGAGTGTGTGCCCGAACAGTGTTTGTAATTTCATTTGCTCCTATCTTGGTAGAAAACACTCAAGTTTCCTGCCTAGTTTAGAGAAGCAGTAAAAGTACAGAATTTTTAAACTTAGTATGGAAAATTTTAAGTATACACACAAGTAAAGAGAATCATTTCATACCCGTGTACCTGTCATGCAGCTTCCGGTGTAACTTGGCCAATTGCTAGACCCTTAATTCTTTCAGCCTTTTCCATTTCCCCCTGTTTTTGGGTTATTTAGATGTAAAATCCAGACATCATATCATTAGAATTTTTAAAATCTCATTTCTAAAGGATAAATGGTTACAAAAAAGAAAGCATAAACAAAATAAATGTAACCCACTTAAAAAGAAAATCAATTCATTAATATCAAATATCTAATTAGTGCCCATATATCCCTGATTGTGTCACCGATTTTTTAAAAAAGTAGTCTTTATTTTTCCAAATCTGTAACTAAATAAGATCTCTGTTTAGTAATTGATCGATGTCTCTTAAAATAGTATCCTTTAAAATAGGTTTTTTCCCTTTTTTTCTTGTAATTTTTTTTCTGTATGGTTTCTCATAGTCTAGGTTTTATTTATGGCAGCTCCATGGAGTTGACTGACAAAAATGGAATTTTAAGATACAGAAGGGATCTTGGGATCTTAGTTATTGCCTAATCTTGTTTCTTAGAAGAGAAACTTGAGGTTCAGTGGCTTTCCCGTTTATAAATCTAATCAAAAAGTCAGAGCGAGGATTATAACCCAGGCCTAAATCTCATGGTGCTAAAGTTGAAGATTGTCATAAATAACCCAATTTAGAAGCTCTCCTAAACTGGATCTTTTATTCTCTGTTAATGAGTACTTGCTGTTAGAAATTTTAGCCAACCTGAAAGAAGCACTGGTTCTACTCAATTAATATGCTAACGTGTGTTTATCAGTAGGGTTTTAGGAATTGTCAGGTAATTTCTGCTTACTTTTCATCATATGCTAAAGCTTTTCAGATACATATAAATCGTAAAAATATAAATACAGAAAAGGTTGCCTTGTCACCTGGATTACATGGTTAAATGATGCTATATATATAATTTTAAAACATGGAAAATTTCAAACATGTACAAAATTATAATGAACAGTCATGTTCGCGACACTTAGCTTCAGTAGTTAATAACTCACGACCAACCTTGTTTCAGCTATATATCTACTCCCTTCTCCAGGAAGCAAATGAAGCAAATCCCAGGCATGTCATTCAACCATGAATATTTCAGTGTGCATCTAAAAATAAGGTCTAATAAAAAACACAACTATGGTATATTATCGCCATACATATTTCTGTGTGTGTATATAAATATATAAGTATATTTACCAATATTAACAATATTTGCACAGTATCACATATCCAGTTAGTATTGAAATTTGTCCAGTGGTGACTGTTAGGTTTGTATGCTTGCAGGATACAAGGGAAGTTCTTAATGGAATCGGATGATATTGCAATTAAATCTCTCCCACTTTTAAGTAAGCCTGTAGTTTCTATGGATTGTTTTGAAGCCACATTTAACATTAAATTTTAGTTCTGCCTAGTAAATAAAGCAGAGAAATTAATATCAAAATAACTTTTCTTAAGAAAGTGATGTTTATTACAAATCACTTCAAGAATGAGAAAGTACAGCCATTTTTGGCTTTTCCTTTTCTCTATCAAAAATGAGTTGTTTTGAATAGAATTATAGTAAATTTAAAAATTAAGACTCGAGAGCATTTCTCAAACTTTCTATTCAGGATTTTGCTGGATCTTACTAAGCAAGGGAGAATTCTGTGGTTAATTAAGTTTGGGAAAGTTAAAGGAGTATTCTTTGTACAACTTCCCAGAACCTTTTATGTGCTAACGTGTAGTGTGCATCTCTCAGAATGCAGCCGATAGCATTCTTTATTGATCAAGGAACTTCTTTTTTTCCCTCTTTCTTGCAAAAAGTATTTTATGAACTTAGTGGTTTTGAGAAATGTACTCTAGGTGGTGATCATCCATAACAGTTTATCTCATGTTCTTTTAATTTTGGTAGATAACTTAAGCCAAATTAAATTTATTAATATGAAAAAAAAAATTTTAAGTGATTCAGTAATTTATTTTAAGGCTGTACTTGATCTTTACAGGTTAAATTATTTTATAACTTAAAAACCATGAATTAAAGCATTGATTGGCAAATAATCTAAAATTTTTCGTTTTAGAGAATAAAGCTTTTTTTTTTAAAAAACAGGATGAAACAATTGAAGATGCTAACTGTCTTGCTTTGAGTGGACATGATAAAACAGAATCAAAGGTATACTAATTTAGCCTTGGAATACATACACAATTAAGAGTACAGAGATGCAATAGGAATGTCTCTGGAATATTGTACCATATTTTGTTCTATAGCTGTTAGGTTGTTTTCAGTATTGTTTTTAGAGAAGTGTTTTGTCCCTTTTTAGTGTTAGTTTATATAATGCTGAAATTGAATTCCTCAAACGTTTGAGGTCCTACTAGACGCAGGGCAATGTGGCGGACACTTAATGGAGTAGAGTGATGAGTTAGTTACCTGTAAAGGAACTTAGAATTGAGCAGAGAAAGATAAGTGGTAGAAGAATTAATTACATGACCAAAGAAAATCATAATAATCAGGATGGTGGGATGGCGAGAGGCAAGAAGAGTTAGATATCACTTTCTGACCACGGAAATAGAAAAGGCTTCATAGAAGGAAGAGATAATATTTGAGATATCCTTGAAGGATATGTAAAATTTTTGACCATCCAAGATGAGCAGGCCATCTCACTGTTAGGGTGAGAAAATGGTCCCTTTAGAGAACTAGTTTTTGGTAAAAGATTCTGGCTAGACCTGGGGTACATGGGGCTTTTGAAACAAGGTAAATAGGATTGAAGAGATTGGTTTAGCCAAACTATATTAGACTTTAAACATCATTTTTTTTTTTTTTTGAGAAATTGAAATGTACTGAAGGCTTTTAACTTTTTTCCCCTTCTTGTAGAAAAATTAGAAATTTTCTCCAAATTATTCATATGATTGATATTTTAGCAAGTATTGTTTTGATGTCTTTATAGATTTTGTGCTTACATACCAGTACCTTTTACTTTCAAATATTTATTTACTCTATAAACCAAGAAAAAATTTTCATGTCATTATATAATCTAGAAAATATTAATGGCTGCATAGAATGCTATCTTAAAGCAGTTACCATTTTTTTTTTTTTATGCAACCCTATTGTTAGCAGTTGTTTTTGTTAAAAAAAGAAAGTTGATCTTTCCTATTGTAGTGTTGGCTGTGGCTAAATACCTGCCATCCATTTGTATTTATTTCATTAGGATAAATTATTTAAAGAAAAATTACTGGGACAGATAGTATGTTTCCTTTTAAAACTCGGTTCCTATTGCCAAGCTTTGCTTCAGGAATACTGTACTTTTAATTCTACTCCTTCCAACTTATTTTACTCTTCAGTTTCAGAGGATAACATTGGTATTTCATTGTTTTATTATAGTATACATTGTTTTATAGAAATTTAAATTTTTATGTTTGTTTTCATTTACATGTGTACATGTATGTGTTATTTTCCCTTGTGTACTGAAAGTTCAGAGCAGTGGGGTGACCTGATTTACCCTGTATTTCCTGCTTATTCGTAGAGTAAAAGCAGTGCATTGATTATCAAGGAAGGGGGAGGAACCGAAAGGAAGGATGAATGTTTTAGAGACATTTTCTACTTTTAGTTAAAGGCATGAGAGTGATTTTTGTGCTTCTAGGTAATTTTATTTAATAATATTGGATGGGCTTTGTTTTTTTCACATAGCTAAGAGCTTGGGTTTATATTCTGTTAATTATTGTCTGGGCAACGTTTCATAATGTGCCTATGCATGTCTTTAATTATTATTTGCTTAAAATGTCCAAATTGGAGCTAGTTGGAAAGTCATGAGATATTCTGACCTTGTCTTACAAGATTTAGGCAAATAGAAATTTATGGGTATGTGAAATGGTGTAATAACCTACAATGAGGCTTCATAGATGATTTTGTAATGTAGTCGCATCTTTCAGTTGATTCTTCCTATTTTCCAATTTGTCTTCTTTTATTAGCCACCAAACCCCTGTTATGTTCTTTTATTCTTTTTTAAATCTTTTTCCTCCCCCATCCTCTTTGTCTCACAGGAACAACCTGATACAGAAACAAGTACAACTCAATCAGAAACTGTTCAGACAGCAGCTTCTCTGTTGGCCTCTCAGGTACTAAGTGCAAAAAGCAAGGAGAGTTTGATTAAATTGTTAAGATTAGTGTGGTGTAATGAATTAAAATGAGCATATACAGAAGACTATTAAAATTATCTTTGTGAAAGTAATTATTTGCTAGCCTATAAATGTGTTTATTATAGTTTAAAGGTAGAGCACTGGATTCGATGGAAACTTTTTTTTGCACTGTCAAGATGCTAACTCATCCCCTTACATATTTCATATTACAAATCATTTAAATCATCACTAGTCACAATTGCAGGGTTCATATACAAGTTTTATTTATAGCTCAAAGTGAAATTTAAATTACAGCAACTGAAAACCATTCTTTGTGGATATATATTTTTTTGCTATGTTGATACATCTGTTTTTTTTTTAAACACCTACAGCACCTGGTCTCCCTAGGTGGTCTCCCATCCAGGTACTAACCAGGCCCGACCCTGCTTAGCTTCCGAGATCAGACAAGATCGGGCACTTTCAGGGTGGCATGTCCGTAGACATATACCTTTATTTTTTAAATGTGTTTGCCTCACTTTTCACCTCTGATTTTCGGTTATTTTTTTATTTGTCCTAGAAATTCTACTTATGACAGTCTCTTGCATACAGTAGGCAACTGGAATCTCTTTTTTTTTTTTCCATTGATTTGTGAACCTCTATTTTGTTTGTGAAATAATTGATTTCTTCTTGAATTCTTTCAAATTGAATATACTCCAAACTCGAGGTCAAACTTTTACACAAAGTAAATATTTTCTTTAGCTAGATGTTAAGCTGGTTAACTTCTACAAAATAATTGTGATAACAACTGTTGCGTAGTGATAATGCTGAACTGATACAATGATATTTTGCCGCTTTGTGATTGTTATTTTAATGCGATAATTCTAAAATGTGTTTTTGCTGGCTGTTAACCTATGTCATTCTTCCTAAAGATATTATAAATACTATGTTTACTATTGTGGAATGTCTTTTATTTCCATAATCTTTATCTAATAAAAAATTTGGGGAGGGGCGGAGGAATAACTAAACAACATTAGGAAGTGCTATGCCTGATATCAGTACATGGACAGACTTGTTTTATCAGATTTAAACTGTCCTGTGGTTGTAATTGCCTGTCTAGGGAACTGTTTTGATAGTTCTGTCTTATTGAGTTCATCCCTATAATGATTAATACTCGTGGGTGTGTTTGCATTTTAGCTGTTTTTATGAGGAAGTTGGATTTTCTTTCTAATGAAAAGATTCCTAGAGCCATTGAGGGGAAAATCACCCAGTTATAAAATAGCGATATTGGTGATTTAAAAAAAAAAATCCCTATATTTGGTCATATAAGGAGAATATTTTTTTCTGGAGAGGTGATTAAAATACTGTGGCTCTGTCTAACAAAGAATCCTTCTTGTTTTGAGAGGAGATAAACTTGAAATAGTTATAGATGAAATGATAGGATCTCTGGGATTTGCTTCAGAATAATCTGGGAGTGAAGGTGGAAGGGTGGACAGTGGGCTTTCATTTGACGGTTGATGAAGTGGATAATGAATGCATGGGAATTTATTATATAATGCCCTCTATTTTTGTGCATTTTTGGAATTTTCCATAAAAAACATTTAGAAGTTCATCTCCATGTTTTTGAATATTAAAGAAGGCTTGCGATTTATTTTTTAACATGAAACTTCCCTAAAATTTAGAATAATTATATTATTGCTAAGTTGTGTAGATTTAGTTTTATAATTTACAGGGTCAGAAAATAAATTTACTGGTAACTGCTGCTCCTGTTCGTAAGGTGAACTTTAAGTGTTCTCCCACATGGGGGTGCTCCAGTACTAGTTAATATCACAGCCATTGGCCATTAGTGTCGTTGTAAGTAAAAAGAGTTTAAGATGAACTTAATAATTATATGATAAGTGATTCTTAGAAGAATGTGTTTATAAAAGCAGTACTCAAAATTTCTTCACAGTTTTATATATGTTGCCAAAATATTTCTACTTAATTATTTGAAAATTTTTGTAAGTATAGAAGAAATAATATCACAGTAAGTCATATTTACTTGCACTCCACTTTGGTAACATTTTAGACTGTTTTTCTTTAAACTTTTAATGCTTTACTGGTAAGGTCGCATCCATTTCTCAGGAAGTAAACCAGTGGAAAGTACATCTCCTTGTTCAGCTACAGTGCTTTTAACGGTGTTGTGTTTACTTCTGTTCTCAGAAAACATCCAGTACAGACCTTTCCGATATCCCTGCTCTCCCTGCAAATCCTATTCCTGTTATCAAGAATTCAATAAAGCTGAGATTGAATCGGTAAAACCACCTCAGGGGTCCATAAACAATATCTGCCAACTCAACCTATTGTCTTCAAATGCTAAAAAAGGAGAATGGAGGGTACAAGACTAGACATGACTGAAAATGGATTTAGGTTTTTTCCGCGACCTCCTGTTCTGGCTCATCAGCACCCGATCGGAAGCCCAGGTTAGTCCGTGGAGCCAGGAGTGCTGTTCCTATTGTGTTAGCAACAGTTGCATCAACTATTTCAAAAAATTACTGCCTTTAAAAAAAAAACCTCAAGCTATATTTGTATTCATAATTGACATCTGGATTGGGTTTATTGTTTGATGCATTGTTTGGAAAATTTGCGATATAAACTGGCATAAGAATTCCTTATTCTGATGATGCACTTTTATGTATTTTTTTTATTAGAAAGTAGAACTAATTTTAGATTTTCAGCTTGATGGATTTTCATTTTTTCCTGAAGAGTTTTTTTTACCGTTAGTCTTCAAATTGGATACCATTGTGCAGTGGTGTACTGTTGTACCCCAGAGAAGGGATAAGAGTACATCTGGTTCAGTCCCTGTGAGGTAACTGTAACCTCTAAAAATGAAATGTCAATTCTAGGGTATATATTTGACCTTGAAAGGATAATTAGGAAATACTTGGTTTTGATAGAGTCACGATTAAGAAATGATATATTAGTTTTATTTATAGAATTGTTTAGAGTGCATACAAATCAGCGATCAGCCAGCAGATATTTTTCTTTGAGCTTATTAAAGCTCTATATTCTTTTGCCTTCAATCTGTTGTCTTTGAAACAAACAAAGCTTTTTGCTCCCTCCCCCTTTTTCTTTTTTTCTTTTTGCTTGTATGCATAAGGTAGGATTTATTTCATACAAAACAAAATGCCAGTATTTTCTTAAGCCATGATGTGAAACCAGTGACCCTGTGGCCACATGGCACAGAACACTAAATTTTGATCCCATGGCTGAAACTTTAGGGTGACTAAAAGTAATGCCTGTGAACATGATACCTATCTTGGAAGGCCATTTGATCTCTAAGAGGAATTTTGTACACTCCACAGAACTCCTGTCTATAGTAAAGTTGTTTTCCATTTTAAACATGTGGGCAAAAAGGCATTTTCTCTAAGAATTTTAAACTAATTTTTACTTTTAAATGGTTGACCAAAATTTGTCAGTAAATTTTACATGTAGGAACATTTTAAAAATCATTTCTAGCAAGCACTTGACATCTAGTCAGCTCTCTACTCCTTTTTCATTTTGTTTCATCCTATCAATAGATTAGGAACCCTTTTCTTTGAAGAAAATTCTTTCTCGTAATTAAGCAGCAGCACACCCATCTTTACGAAGTGTGAGGGATGCCAGATGTCGATAGATGCACTCTTTCTGAATCTGGACGAAGCAAACCTAACAGATTTTTCTGATGAGCATGTTTTACGAATCCTCCATTGTGCTCCGTTCTATCACATGTGCATTTTTCATGTTAAACTGCAATTACTTAAACTCTTCCCCTACCCTTCTAAATTAATTTTCCAAAGTTGGAGTGTAGTCTTTTCCCCCTTAGGCTATGCATTAATTGAGGCTTTCTTTTCACCATACTTTATGACGTCTAGTATCCAATGTTTCCACTTCCCACATCTTTGCACAGTCACCTTGCCCATTCTCCCACCACCTAAGAAAAAAAGATGGTCGTACTAACAGGTGAAGTGTACAAGGTGTCTGTGTGTTTCGTGTAGCTTCAGAGTTAGATTGAAATTGCCAGGCACAGATTTAGTCTTGTCATTTTGTTTACACATTGGGGAAAAAATTTCAGTTTATTAAACGTTTCATGTAACTGCACCCAAGTTTTGCCAAGCTGGAAACTTGGACCTTTTCCGTGTAGTGACTTTTTAATTCTAGTTTTCATAACCCGGAGGTCAGACTGTTGCTTTCGCATGATGTACGTAGTGTCTCATGACTGGAGTTTGCTTTGTTTTATAGTATCTGTACTCCTTGTATTTTTCAAGAGCTATTTTGTAAACAGATGATGTATTTCTCCATTGAAAACACAATAAAAAAAAACAGCACAATCCCACAGTTGGCTGGTTTCTTTTGACTGACTGTGTTCTTTTGTTCTTTTCGGTGATCTAATAGGTTCTACCTGTAAGTTTATATAGTGTGGCTCTAAGTGAAGATTTGCAAAAGAATTTACTGTGGTTACATTTGGAAAAGATTTGTTTCTGGTTAATTTATGCCATTAGCAGCAGCCTATTATTGATTGATAGCTCACATAATTAGATATTTGTTTTTTATACAATTGATCATTCGGGAGGAAAACATGAATATAGTTGCTATTAATTCACTGTTTCAGCTGTCCCATCCTCTAAAATATTTATTCTGTGCATGTAGACACTATACCTTTTCTGTGTATTTATTTCATGCCTGTAGACAGTGTACCACTGACATACTTCCTTTTCAAAGCTGTTGGTTTTCAAAGCAGTCGGTACTCCAGCTCTGATGTCGGCAGGTGGCACTGTTGATTTTCAGTGAATTTAGAATTACAGACTGTAAGCAGCCAGGATCCAATGTTTCTCATTTTACTAAACCCAAATCAGATGCTGCTTTTCTTAAACCCCAAATGCTCAGCGTTGCATGTTTAACTCATGGATTGGGAGTGAACTGCTCTGTGTGTGTGTGATGGCCAGCTCTTGAGTATGGTTGTCTTGAGTGCTTTGAGTGGAGGAATGGACCTCCTTATGTGAAAGCCATTCTAAGGGACATGCAGTTGTGCATATTTTATTCCCGAAATTCTAAATTGTGAAAGGCCTTTACTATGTATAAAAATAGATAACTGCAGTGTGGGATAACTTTTTTATTAAAATTAACTTTCGAGATCAGCAAAAGGGAAAATATTATAAAAATTACCTCTGACTCCATTGTTAACACCTACAGAATTGAACTTCCTGTACTTCCTCTACCTTGATAGACACCTAACCATGAGACTGAATCTCACACTTTCTGAGTCTTATTATCCACATGGCCTTTTAGCATTTCATTCATCTTAGAATTAGTAAAATGATAATTAAGAGTTGTGTGTTTTGTGGTTCTTGGTATGTTCTGGAATTGAGTTTATTTTTCTAATTAACACCTCTGTTTTTTTCTCTGCACAGAAAAAAGTTTTAGAGCTCTGCGTAGTATTAATTCTGGCTGCACTCAAGGTGGCAATAAATGACCTGCAGCTCCAAGTAGTAATTGATATATGAAAGGATAAATCATTAATATACACATACTTGTAGACCAAGCCCTGGAAGTATTAACTGTTAGTGCACTTAAATGCATTTAAACGAAAAGATAAACTGTTCGTTCGCCTCAAAAGGCATTGAACAATCCTTTGGATATACTTTTGCCTATTTGAATGTAATAAAAGAATAGTACAAGGAAAATTAGTTGCCTTTTAGCCTGAATTGTATTTTTTTTTAATTCTCCATTTTACTCTTCTCTTAGCTTTTCTTCAATCCGAAATCAACAAATGGATGCTGTCTTAACTCACAACTGAACATAGTAAATGAAATATTAACTACGTTCTGTAATAAACATGACCTTCAGTCATACAGAGAGAGACAAGTGGTCTGCTTAATTCTGTGTAATACTTGTTTCTCATATTCGTGGAATCAGTTTATTCATCCTTTCTCTATACTTAACAGTTTTAAAGTTCTTAGGACATTTTACATCTTTATCAGCACCAAGAAAGATGGCGTCAATATTTCCGAGCTACATATTTTAGAAGCAATTGTATGTACTTCATCCTAGAAGCGATTTCATGTACTTGGGAAGTCCTTTCAACGTCCTTCTTTTTCTCTCCTCAGATGTATTTCTGTCTCAGTGTTTCGTGAACATCATTGTAGCTGATCAAAACTTATTTGTATTTTGTTGAAAGGGATGGAATTATAAGTACATTTTCCCTTTCCTCATCCACTCCCAAATCTGAGCCCTTTCCTTGAAAGGGTGGCGTTAAGGCCGTGTTCAAGTTCACATTTCAGAAAGCTCATATTTGTATGAAAGGTTATGATTGTAATTATTGCGTTTTTCTCTCCAATTATCTTATTAAATGCTTCACATTTTTAGATAGCTAGAAATCATATCTACAAAGGGCACAGTATTATTTAGAGTTTATGGAATTTATAACCATCTACTATATAAAATGTTAACTTTGAAAATATTCATACTTTAACATAAATAAGACAATGCAGTCACTTCCCTTTCGTTTTGGATATCTTTAAATTCCGCCAGTATGCTGGGAAATATATTTGAAATGAAGAGCAGAACAGTCTGTGTCTGCTTTAAACAAAGCATTATAATTTTTGCTATGATATTTCTAAAGTCCAGGGGATAATACCCTTAATAGTTTCTCCTTGCCACCCAGCTTAAGAGTTTTTGTTTACATGTGTTGTTTATATTTTAGTGGTGAGAATGGATTTGTGCTAAATCCTCTCTTCTTTTTTTTTAATCCAAAATGTTTATTGGGATGGTTCCTTACCATCTTGATTCAGGATGCTTTTAGTGCTGCTTTCTTTTGAAGGAGCATCCTATAAGCCTCGCTTTTCCTCCTGCAGGCGGACAGAGGACAGTGGAGCAGCCAACACACAAAACTACCAAGACGAGGGTGATTTCATAGCATCTTGGGCATTTCATGTCCATGAAGTAGGAGCGGGGGATCCGCACCAGGTGCTGCTGCTGTGTGTCCTCCTCCCTTCTGGAGAGGGATGAAGGAGGTCCTTAGCCAGAGGCTTGTTCTGGTCGGAAAAGCTCCACACTTCCTCTCACTGGGTCCCAGAATTGACCGCGGAAAGCCGAAGGGTGTGTTGGTTTTGTTTTACTTTGTGGAATAAATAATGAGGATTTAGAAGGCCTGGAGCTGATTCACCCTGGGTTTGAACTTGCCATTGCCACTTCAGTCTTAGCAGCAGAGTCCCTTTTCCACCCGCGCACAGACGTCTCAGCCCTAAGACAGGTCACCTAAGTCGTACCACAGCAAAAGACACTTTTTGGAGCAGTGTAAATTCAGCTACACAGTCTTAAAAACGTTTTGTAAAAAATGAGTTTGCCTGTAGTTCTAAATACATTTCAAACAATCGCCTCAGTAGAGGTACAAAACAGATTACAGGGAAAACCATGAAGGGTAGGTTAAAGTCTTGAGCTGAGTATAATGTGATTAATCATTAAATGATAAAGTATTACCTAGTCTAGATACGATGCATCTTCGTATTTGGAACTATTCTGTTGTCACTTAATGGGTATTTTTATTTCATATTAGTCATGTGAGTTCGACCTGTTTTCTTTTTAAGTTGTTGCTTAAAAATACTTCGTAAGCCTTTTAGAAGCATTTCCTTTAATTTGTAAGATGCTATTTTTTGATCCAACAGATTTCAGTCTGAAAATATGTATTTTGAATAATTCAAAATTTCGATTTAATGGGTTTCTTACAGCTCATTGCAGACGTTTATCTTGGTCTTGTATATTTTTAATGTCATAGAGTCCTAAAATCATTCAATTTATTTTTGGTATAATACAAATTTTGCTCTAAGAAAACACGTAAATGCAAAGTAACAAAGTTATTTCTGAGGAGTTAAATGATCTTGTGCCACTGCTGTGCCCCATACATACACACATATGTTGGTATTTGGGTTTTTTTCGGATTTTAGGCATAAGGAAGTAGGTATGTGTATTTTAATATAATAATGTAGAATGTCCCAACTTTGTTCCTTGTGGATGCTGTCTCTCTTGGCATAACACCTTCCTTACAAACTTTCACACTGTGTGCTGCCTGGTGCTGTGTGATTTCCAGAAATCTGGCACGAGAATTGGTCCTTGTTTGCGTTTTCTGACTGCAGTGGAGCTGTTAATAAAGAGATTGATGATAAAGTTGTCGAGAAGAGACAGTTGGGCAGAAATGCTCCCCGTGAGTGACAGAGGGCATGATCTGCCTTCACAGCCAAGAGAGCGGCCCCCAGCAGAGACCCGACCGTGCCCAGACGCTATGCCAAGCCTGCTAGTGGGGGCTGTGCCACACGGCTCGGCTGCCGTGTGTGTCTCTTCCGTAGACTTGCTTCCCGTTCCTATTCTTATCCTTAAGTTCATGGAGCGTTCGGGACAGGTACATTTGCAGATATGACACACATTTCCCAACTGCAAAACAATTATTTTTGCAAATTCTTGAAAGTACTCAGTTCATCTGAATTCGGTTTACTGAAATTGTTTTATTTCGAAAGCGTTACTACAATTTTTTTAGAAAGCCTAGGTATCTTCGAGACAATGACTACCTCAATCTTTTTTTGTTTTTAGGTTAATTACCTTTATTTTTTTAGATTTTTTTTAAATTAATTTTTTTATGGCCATCTCAATCTTAAGGGAGTCGGCTCTGACAGCCTCAAGAACCACTTGCCCCACAGTAAGCACTGGTTACGGGGCGTCAAACGTCTTAGTCGTTGTGATGGTGACGGTGTGTTTTTCATCTCACTGCGGGCAAGCTGAGGCTAATGACACCCAGTTAATGCCGTTTTCTGCCTTGGTAGTGCGCTAGAATTTTTGGCTTTCTAATACTGACTTTAAGACAGATTCTGACTATAATCTTAAGCCGTCCTAGGTTACATGTTTTCTACATTAGCTTCTTGAATATAAGACTATTATTGGTTACGTTTCTCTTGAGAGGAAACTAACATGTGGCCTTTGTCTTGTTAAATGACCAAAATGTGGACCTTTTATAGTTTTGACAATGAAAATTCTTGAAAAAGTTAATTTTGCAAGCATGGTTTTTGCCATCTGCCAAAACTTGGATCTCTATGTGCGTGCATGTGTGTGTGTGTAATATATATAGTAAATATATATAAATATATAACATTTTAAAATATAATTTTAACATATAAATTTAAAAAGTAGATGGGGTTCAAGGTGGTTTTCTTGATCCCCAATAGTTCTTCTGTTCTTTTTAGAAGCAAGTTCTAACCAATCTACTTCCTTTAACATGAAACCTTCAAACACAGATTTCCGAATTGTCATTGGTTGGTTTTCTCATCCCAATTAAAATCATGTGCTGGGATGTATTTTATGGCCAGAGTGCATTAAAACTACAAGGCCAGACTAGGCCCGAGTATGTTGGCACGTCACCGACGGCCTCTAGTGCTGGCGATCTGCCCCCCTTACCATACCCCTCCAGGACCTGGGCACCTGCAGAGGAATCAGATCAAGCTCCTACCCCTGAAAATATCGGAACCAGGATCAGTCCTCCAAGTGAAGTAGTTCTTGGAATGATGGAGCCACTTGTACCTTAGGGTTGTAGCAGTTTCCTTAGTAGGCGTTTTCGAGGTTTGTCATGAGCGTGAGCTGTTGGCTAAGCTCCTGGTATAGGGCTCAAGAAGAGCGTGACTATGCAGCTGTGACTTAAAGCAGATGAATTAGCTTAAACAGCTTGGCAAATTACACAGCACTTCTCTCCATGCCTGTGTGGTTCCAGAGTGGTTTTTTCTTCTATTCTGCATTGTTTGTTCTCTTGATTTACCTTTGATTTGGGAAGAAATAAAAGGGAGCGTTTGCAGGACCCTGGTCTAGCAAGTCTCTTTGGTGTTCTCAGATCCTCGAATGTTTGAGATCTCGTTCTCTTGAGGCCAGGGTTCCTAGAGTTCCTGGGATCTCCCAAGAAGTTCATGGCCCAGACTTCCCAGGTCGGCTTCTAATCTCAGGCCCATAAACTGATCCCTACAAACTAGCCATGGGCGCTGGGGCGGGGCAGAAGACAGGCAAGCTGCAGGGACTCCTGGGATTTTCCAGCAGCTCCTTTTGGCCTCCTGTTGCCGTATGATAAAGAGTTTTGGATTTGGCTATTGCGAAGCAAACAGGCTGTTTGGAAATCTTGAAAATTTTACTTCATTTCCAGAAGGGTTTGAGATGACTTAAGAGTGAAATTTTTTAAAAGGGTAATGCAGTCAGGATAAAGGAAATGTACAGTGAGGTGAGGCCGAGACCTAGAGAAAAAATACCTCCTGCCCCCTTCCCCTCGATCAGTCAGCAGATGTGTCAGATTCTCCTCCAAGTACGGCCCTAGTTGTTGGTTTCATGGAGTTTACATTCCAATGGAAGTTAATTTTTTTTGTAACACTTTTATTAGTAATGGCTAGTTAGTTGCCAAACCACAGAAATTAGGAAAACTTCATTAAGAATTATTTGGAAATTCACATTTGTAATTTTTTTTTGATCACCACTCAAGACTGTAACATCCAGAGCAATGGAGCCTCCACGGAGGAAGGATTAGGAGTTAAAGCATCTAAGGGGCTCTGACTTGAGTGGTGATTTACTTGAAATCTGCCATATTGGTTACAATGGGGAGAAGATGGGAGGGAGAATCCCACCTGGGCGTTTGAGGCATGGTCAGACACTGGAGCCAACTGGACGGTTGGGCCCCATGGAGAATAAGACGCCAGTGAGCTCTAGGCTTTTTGTTCAGTGGAGGTGGCATTGTGATAGGAGTGCCTAGTCCCTGGTGTAAAAATGCACTTCCATCGGAAACCGCATCATGTGTCAGGCGTGGCACATGCTGGGAAACTTTCTTGAAGAAAGTCACCTGTTAAGCCATCCATCCTGACTAGCATTTTATCACGTTCCCTGGATTGAAACACTCAGTGAACACCTTCCCGTGTGGTGGTGGGGAGATGCCTGTTTCGAGTCTGAGCTCTGTCCGATCTTGGCGTTAGCTCCGGCATTCACCATGGAGCACTCATTGGCTTAAAGTTTTGACTGACAGTTTCAGTCGCGTTAGCCAAAATGGTCTGTGGCAGTTTGAGCTTCGGTCCCGGTAAGGATTTAGGCAGTCTGACATTGGAAAGAGATTGAAGGTCTGAGATCCCATTAAAGTTTATGTCCGATCAAACTGATGGCGAGTTTTGTTTGTAAATATTTCAGCCAGATACTGTCACCAATTCTTGAACTTTTCTGTCTAGTTGGTATGAGTACCTGACCCCAGGTAGTCATAGTGGGAGAGTAAGAGAAGGCTGTGAAGTAGTTCCTCTGACTTCTAAGTGGACCCGTACCAAACATTGGCCTTTCAGTGGAAATATACTCCCGTTTGCCTCGAGCCTTACGCTTCTGAAGCCACCACCTGGGTGCGTAATGTTTGATGAGTGCTGAGAAGCAGGTCTGGTCCAGCGACGAGAAAGTCCAGGCGTGCAGGAAGGACAGACCGGCCAGGGCCTGGCGACATGGCCAGTTGTTAAACACTTTCGGGTTCTGAGTAAACTGTAACTCATTCTTAATGTCTTTGTTTCTTATCGGAATTTTATGTGGATTAGCAAGTAAATAACATGTTCAGAGAAGCATAGGTTTGTTTTGAAAGTGCCAGGTTAAACCTGACTTGAATTCGTTGGAGGGCAGGCACAAAGGCTAGTGGCAGCCTGCAAAGGAGTATCTGGCCAACCAGCCCCCTGGTCCCCAGAGCTGCCTTTCCTGTCGGAAATTTGGGCAGCAGCAGAGTAGGGAGAAAAAAGGTTGAGTCAGGCAAAGCCCTTTTCCCCCATCCCACCTTTTAAAAATTAATGCGGGGTGGAGGCAGACCTCTTCATCAGAGAAGTCTGCCTTGGTGCCGAGACCAAGGCGCACAGCTTCCGAGGAGGCCCATGGGGCACACACCCCGAAGGGGCCTGGGAGAGTCCCGACCGGAGTTGGCAGGGCTCATTGTCGCAGCAGTCCACAAGGTTGCCGCTGGCGTAGGCGACGTCACCGTTTAGAGAGAGGAGGGAAACAGGTTTGCTTGGTGCGAAGCACGTTGCCTGTGGTCACACAGTAAATTGGGATTCAAACCTGCTTTACTCTAAAGCTTAGTCCTGAAATGTGGCCTTGTGTTTTCCCGCATCACAGTGTCTCCTTGTGGTCTGTCTCTGGGTATTATCATTGGAATCGCTAGGGTGGTTAGCTCGGTTTTCGGAAAGGCTTCTGGTAACAGCTAAACGCATTTCTGCCGTTCGGATGCCCTTCCAGCTGGCCTGAGGGTGCGGAGGGATAGCGATGGGCAAAGACAGGTGGTGAATGGCTGGAATGGCTGCAGGGGGAGATGGACTTGAATGAGACTAGAGGAAAAGAATTTATGATTTATTATGTGTATTATTAGTACTGAGAAGGTTCAGGCTCTGGCTAGTACGGGCGAACTGATCCATTCACACCCAATTCACTTAACAATTGATTTGCCTAAAATTTGGGCTTTAAAAAATATTAATTTTTCATATTGGTTAGGATGATTTTTTTTATTATATTTTTCTTTTTAAGCCAATTAAGACAGTACTTAGAAAAAATGGTAAAAAAAATGTAAGCTAAAGAATAAAGTAGAAATAACAATTGCTCAGGAGGTGTTTTAATGATCATATCATATCTGAAGGAATTCGTGTGATAAATTTTCATTAAAAACAAAATTAAGGCAAAATCCCCTTAGAGGAATTAGATAAAAACAATACTTAATGTTAAAAAAAAGGAATCGATATCTAAAAATGAATTTTTTGTGAGGAGGCATTGTCCATTATATTGTATATAAAATGCCATGATTGATAAGTATTGTTTACAGTGTAGATTGTGGGTGAATATGCCATTTGGGAAATTCATTATTAGGTGAATCGATTTTAGGCAAATTGATGCCATCTAAAATTTGTTAATGTTGATTTTTTTTCCTGATAGTAATAGAAATACAGTCATTGTAACATTTGCAAAATTAAAAAAATATAAAGAAAATAAAAATCATCCGTAATCTGACTTCTCGAAGTTAGTTTTCAAGATCTTTTATATATTTTCTTTGTAATACATTTTTTTATGTTGTTGAGATTACACTAGTAACTTTACGTCAAGCATTTCCCGTACACGTCATCATGGCTGTTGGATAAGTACAGCGAGGAGCCAGGAATGTCCTGTGGGTCTCTGAATGAACCAGCCTCCAGGCACAGCCTTCAGCCTTGGGGAAACGGGGCGGGGTCAGCGCCCGGGAGGGGCAGCAGAGGGGAGAACAGGCCGTGCGGAGGCAAAACCCCCCAAAATCCTTGAGAGGGTCGCATTATGGCGGTTTACTGTGATGGTTGGCGTTAACGTTGAAATGGATAGCCCATCAGATGGTTAGAAGAAACAAGTTCGAAAAGCCTTAATTTAGCCCCATCTTGCCCTGTCCCCCCCGCCCCCATTTTTGAAGCGTAGTGATGTAATGCATACAGTTCTGCCTCCTGTGAGGACTCATCCATCGAGCACACGGTCGCTGACCCCACGTGTGCCAAGTGCTTGCCACGGGGGGAGAGAATGGGCAAGCAGGGAAAGGGGGCGGGATTCCCTGAGTGTCTGGTGTGCCGGGCCCCGGGGGCACTCTGGGCGACATCGTGCCTAGCGGCGCTGACGACTCGAGGTGGTGAGCAGTTGACCTGGCTGGCTCCGAAGCCCTTTCTGTCTTGAGTCGTGCGTTCACTCACATTCGTGGCCGGCAAAACCAGCAGTAGCCTGTCCTGGAAGCTTCCAGTCCACAGGGAGTACGGTGGCACACAAAATGAGGTAGGAGTCAGCAGAAGGCTCTCCCCTTTGTCCCTGTCCCTCTGTCACAGACGAGCGTTGACCTGAAGAGTGTGCTGGCATCAGCCAGGCGCAGAGAGGGGTAGCATTTTTCTGAAGCAAGAAGGTGTTTGGTGATGAGAGGATCAGAGAGGTGACAGTTTCTGGAGCCGAGTGAACGGGAGCTGGGGTCAAGAGAGCTCTAAACGCCCAGGTGTGTCACCGTGTGATGCTACTAGAGACAGGAAGCGCCGAGGGGCCCGCAGCTTCCTGGTGGCTTGGGGAGGACGTGGGGAAGGAGGTGCCGTTTGAAGGGCAATTTGGCGATGGTCAGGAAACGGCAAGGGGGCCTGGGGGGGAGGGGGACGGCACTTCGGGCCCAGCGGAGGCCTGTGCCCAGGCCCAGACGGCAGGCACGGCGGGGCTCCGAGTGACAGCGGGGTGCAGTGTGGAGTGGGTGGGAAGTGGTGTGGTGGGCCCCCCCAGAGAGCTCTCCTCTGAGGGTCCTGAAGGTCATAGAACGTTTCCACGTGAGCGAGACACAGACCAGGCGCTCAGTGGGGTGACAGCCTACGTAGGGAAGAACGGAGCACAAGGCAAATGAGCAGGAGAGCCCCGCCCGCTCCGTGGGTACCTGCCTGGCCTCCGAGCCGCTTCCTGCGAGCTCGCCTGGAGCCTGGGCCAGCGCATGGCCAAGAGCAGCAGTCCCTCGCCAGTGACCGGCCGGGCTGGGACGTGTCGGGCCCTCTCGCTGTCACATCCTTGCCCCACTCCCCCTCGATCCCAGATCCAGTTCCTCGACCTTCGTGTTGCTCCTTGCTCACTCATACTCCTTCATTACCATTTAGAACCCTCATCCTCTCATCCTTCCCGGTCTGGGTGTTTGGGGACAAATCACCCTGCCTATCATGTGGAACAACACGTATTTTCAAGTGCTAGCCTTGCATTGAGTGGCACGTAGACCCCCCTCGCTCGATCCAGCAGCGCCCCGAGGGTGGCGTTACCAGTCCCGTGGGCCTGGCGAGCCCTGTGGACTGAGGCGCTGGGCTCACGGGTTCACTCCCTCCAGCGCTGCCACCTGCTTCCTTGTCTGGGCCACTGGGGGACTGTGACCCCCAGGACTGTGCTGGTGGCACTTACCTCCCGGCTGCTGTGGGCCCCGGGTCCCTGAAGGGCAAGTTCGTTTGGCTCGCGGGGCAAGTAAAAGGGAACAATGTGTCACTGAAGCCAGCGGAGGCTGTGAGCCGAGTGCCCTTTGTTTTCTGACACTGGGGGCCGTGAGATGGCCTGTGAAGGTGGGGGCCCCCATCTCTGCAGAGTCCTCCCCCACAAAGCCCTTTAGGCCTTGACTTCCATCACTGTGGGGCTTGGCTTTGCTAACTGAATATTTATGAGGCTTTATTTAATTAGGGCCAGAACAGCTCTTGGTGTGTTCATTGATAAACGCAGCCACCCCCCACTTGCCCTTACCCGGCCTCCCACTGCCCTGCGGCCAACTCGCAGCCCAGGCCTTGCCGCTCGCCCACCCCTCCTGCCATGCTGCTGGCTGACGTCCAGTCCCTACTACCCGCCCACCCACCCAATGGGCAGAGAACTCAAGGCTGCCAACCATGGAGGCAAAGCGGGAGGCGTTTGCACTCATCAGTGGGAAATGCTACTGATAAACAGGTAGGACACCCAGGTTCCAAAGCGTTTGACGACTTGGAACCCGAGCAGAAGACCCCGGAGAGCAAGCTCACAGGCATTTGGGGGTGACCACCCCGACACTGCCTGCCTGTCTGCTCATCCTATTTACAGCCTTCCCTACAGGCCGAAGGGGCAGGTGTGCCCGCAACAATGGACGTCGCAGCCAGAGAGGATCCGCCAGGAGCGGGCGTCAAGCGGGCGGCGGGAGCAGGGGCCTGGCGGGAAGAGGAAAAATGAGGACAAGTGTTTGGGAACCTTTGCTAGAAAGAGGCAAAGAGAGTGTGGCCTGGAGGCAAGATACACGTTCCCCAGGGCCCTGCTTCCTCCCCGCCCCGTAAACCACCTTCAGAGCCTTGGTCCCGAAAGCCGAGCCTCTCAGCAGCACTGCAGGGCCCCAGCCTGTACTTCTGGGGACCTGGGGACCTGGGAACCTGGATGTGAGCAGCTCCCCAGGGGGGGCGTGTAGTGCTTTTCTACACAGCCTGGCCTGGGGTATCCAGTGTCGCCGGGCACAGCCACCCACATGCTCCACACGCTGCCCTGCCGTCTCCTCCTGTTGGTTATGCTCTGCTTCTGGCTTGCACCCACGCAGCATCACTTCCCTGGAGATCTAGGATGTCACCTTCCGAGGAGCTTGACCCCCTTCGGGCTTCCTGAGCATCACGAATGGAGCTGGCGCTGAAACGGTGCCGGGCAGACGCGGGAGGCCGGCAGCTGCCCCGTGTGAAAACTGAACGCCTGTGTATCTGGCGGTCTGGCTTGCACGTGCTCTCTGTCCCTCGGGAACGCAGCCCCGATCTCTGAGCCGTGAGCGCAAAGGGCTTCCGCGCTCCAGGAAGAAACGTCACGCAGCCCAGGCCCCCAGGCCCCCAGGCTGTGCCCAGCCTCTTCAAGTGCATGGCAAGGCTCTCCGTGGCCATCGCACACGCGTCTGTCACAGTCACCATCCCACATATAAGTCTGTTTTCATGGCTCACACCTGGCGACCCTCGCTGCCTTTGACTTTGGCTCGCTTCATGTCTACTGGGAGCATATGCCTGACCCCAGGACCCCTCACCGAAAGCCTGTGAAGTGACCTCGTGAACTGCACTTTACAGATTGGGAAGCTGGCATGGATGGCAGCTCTGCTAATCGATCTGCTAATTGTGCCGGGGGAGGGCAGGACGGGTCCTTTTGGGCCTCAGCTGACTGTTTCGGAGACACACACTTCAAACCATTGGGGCTGTGTGTTTTCTCTGCATCCATCTTTATAGACTGCTGCGGTTTTTACATACCATTTCTCCGGAAAAGCCTGAAGGGGACGTGGCGGGGTGGGGAGGCCAAGCAGGGTTCAGAGTAAAATGAAAGGAAGGTGCGGGCTGGAGTACAGCGAGGTGGCTGAGAGCCCCGCCCTCCCCGCCCTCTGGGGTGACACCGGCCCCACGGGCATCAGCCAAACCGGGCCTGGAGCGGTGTTCATGACTTTGTTGAGAATACTCAGCGTCCCATAGTCAGTTGTTTTTACAGTGTGTTTTGTGTGGTTTGCTGAGTGGTCTGAATAGCCGGCCGCTGGTCCTTTTATTCTCGGTTCATACCCCTCTTGAAGGCAAAGCCCCGCCTTCCACAGCCTTGTTTCCTCCACAGGGCGCTTAGCAGGGTCAGCGTGGCCTTGGTGTCACCGACCTAAGGATTCGCTGGGTCTTTCTTCACCTCTATGAACAAAAACTTAGACTTGAACACAGCTGTATCCACCTATGAGCCAAACAATTCACACTGGCCGTGTGTGTCTCCGCAAATTATTTCTCCTCTCTGGGCCTCAGTTTTTCCGTCAATAAATTGAGGCCAGTTGACCAGGGTCCTTGGAGGAACGTCCAGCCCTCAGCACCTTTGGGTGCCACGTCTCCTCTTTGAGGATGTCTTGCCCCCTGAAAGCTGTGATTTGACAGAGACTTGATCTCTCCGCTCACTCCGATGGCCACTTTCCCTCTGGCTCTGGCCCGCCAGGCTGACCCCCCTGGCGTGCCGCACCCGGCCGTCTGTCTTTGTTTGCGATCTGAGCAGGAGCCGGGCCCCTCCTGGCCGAATGCAGAGACTGCCTCTTTTGCATATTAGCACCGGTGCCAGTCTGAGCCCAGCTGTGTGCACCGTCAGGCGAAATATAGATTCCCACAGCCCGGCCCGCGCTCCACGCGGCTAATGGAAAAGCTTGCGGACCGGGCCTGGCCTGCATATGCATGAGCTGTCTTTTGGGGGGAAGGGGGGACATTTCACTCTTTCCCTCTGTGTCTCTTTGTGCTTCTTTGGGTTTCCTTCGAGAGTTGCTGGCCATCTGGGCTCGGGAGCTATCGAAGCGACTTGGCCGGGCCCCGGACTGGCCTCTGAGTTCTCTGGGCCTCGAGCCTTGGACCGGAACCCACCCTGCCACCCACCCACTCAGCAGGACGGCAGTAACCTTTGTCAGAGGCCGCCTGAGGCAACAGGCCCGAGGGTCCCCTTCATTTCCTGCAGGATGAAGATCAAGCCCCTTTCCTGGCATCGGAGGCCCTGCCCCATCTGCTCCCAGTCTGCTCCCTGGCCCTGGTTTCCCCAGCCCCCCAGGGTCAGACCTACTGGCCAGCTCCTGAACGGGTGGGCCTCCTCTTGCCCCAGGGCCTTTGTGCTGGCTGTTTCTTCTGCCCCCTGAGGCACCCCTGCAGGGTGCCCTCTGTGCTCCTGCAGCCCGCCCAGTGGTCAGCCTCGGGCACACACCTGCACTTAGAGCTCGCATCCATCCCCATCGGCTGCTGGGCCCTCCCTGCCCCAGCCGGTGCCCACAACATGAAGAAGGCCCAGAGCCAATGCCCTTTTAACCTTTATCAGGAACCCAGCTTTTAAACCTTCCTGAATCCTGCCTCAGATGTGTTGTGCAGAGGATGAGATTAGAAAGAGAAGCCGCCTGAGGGGGTCGTCTGGGCACATTTAGTGACAGACACCTACATGGGGGGCCAGCAGGCCGGAGCGGATGTTGTCACTCTCGCTGTAGCTGTCACGGGGGCTCCTAGGGAGGAAGGCCTCAGACGCTCTGTGGTTTGGAGAGGGAGTCGGGCTCTAAGTGCAGGTGTGCACCCGAGGCTGACCACTGGGCGGGCTGCCTGTCCAGCAGGGCTGGCTTGGTCGCATGGCGGGAGTCTGGGGGTTGGGCGGGGCACTGGTGCTGTGGGTGGCCACCCCGCAGCCCCGACCTTCCCCTCCCTGCTCTCCATCTGCCCGCCGGGCCTCCTAAGCACCCACTCTCCTTCCACTCCTCTATTCGGATAGCTGAGAGAGCAGAGGGCTGGATCGAGTTTATATAGCTTCCCCTGTATATATTTAGAGACAAGAAGTTCATTTAGGGATTAGGGGCTGCTTCTTGTCTATGCATCATTAAGCATACCACATCTGCTACTGAGCTAGCAATCAGCAGAATATTGAGAAAAGTTATAAAGAAATCTTTGCCTGGTTCATTTTCATCGCCAGCTCCCCGTGTCCTGGCTCTCAGACTTTCAAGAGCGAGCGTGTGGGAGGAAGTGGGGCCGGGGCTGCTGGGACCAGCCTGGAGACCTGGCACACGGTGCAGAAAAGAAAAAGTAATTCAGCTTTGACCCAGCCCCATCACACTGTGCGTGCGTGTGTGCACACACGTGTGCAAGCATGGAGGGGGCACGGTGGTGGAGAGGAGATGGTCCTCGGAGAGGCTGCTGGTGCGTTTTCCCGAAGTGGCCTTGCCAGAGAGGACACATGGCCTCGAGGAGAGCTGAGGGCCCCATGGCTGCCCTGAGCACTGCACTGCGCTCAGCGGCTGGAGACCGGACTTGGGTACCATCTCTCCGCAGACCTTGCCGGACCTTGCCGAGCGGCTTCCCCTCTGTGGTCCTCAGTCTCCTCATCTGAAACTCGAGGCGTGGGGCTGGGTGTTCTCCCCCTGCTGAGGGGCGAGGGGACCAGGGAGCTGTGAGGAAGGGCGGCATAGAGGAGGTTCCCCAAACATGGAATTTCCCAGCAAACGAGCTCCCTGTCCTGCTGCTCTCTCTGCCCAGCCCGTGGGGGCCCTGGCCGGCTGCGGGGTGGGGCAGCAGCAGGCCCAGGTCCTGGTTCTGGAGGCCCAGAGCCGGAGACCCCGGCAGCAGAGGGGCTGAGGCCTCTTGGGCTCTTTCACCAGGGAGGTGGGAGCTGAACCGCTCACCCCCTCCGTGGGGACCCGTGGCCTGCCTCCCCATTTGGCCCCATGGGGGTGGCAGTGTGGTGGCCCGAGGCCCCTTCCCGGGGCGGCTGTCCTGCAGTGTGACATGTGGCGGGTTAAACTGCAGGTGTCACTGTTAGCCCTGAAATGGGGACTTCGCGCGCCGGCCCCAGGGCGGCCCACAAAGGAACCTGCTGGCTCCTAGCCATTGGCCTCCACGACCCGGGGCTCCATCCGCGGCCCCCGGCGCGGCGCCCCTCTTCTCCCGCAGCCCCTCCCGCCCGCACCCCAGATGAAGAAGCAGCGACAGCGCCGGTCCAGCACAGCCCGGCGCACAGGAAGCACTGTGTCCCCACGGCGCACCACTGGCTACCCCAGGAAGGCGCAAAACGGGGAGCTGGTTTTAAATGGAGATCGCGTTTAATCTTGGCGACCCCGAGAGGAGGGGGCGCGGCCGGACCCTGCGGCAGGAAGGAGGAAACGCGGGTCTGAGCCGGGGCGTCGCCGGCGGCTGCTCAGAGGGACGGGGCGCACCGGCCGCGTCCACGCGCCGGGTCGGAGGCGGCGAGGGCGTGAAGGGCCGAAAGGCCCAGCGCCGGCCCGTTGTTGGCGAAGCGAAAGGGGAGGAGTGACCCAACAGCCGGGGTGTTTCCTCCGGGAGACCGGGACCCGCAAGGTGGCACTGACCTGCCTCACACACCGCCAACAATCTAGTGGCTCAGGATGAAAAGGATGAAAAGGGCCCTAGCTTCTAAAAGTCAGCTTTTCAAAAATGACCAGCTGGGCGTTGTTTTTCCAGGGAATTTACCCCAGAAACCACAGCCCCCTGGTCATCCTGTCCCGCATTGGCCGGGAAATACCATCTGCATCCGGGCACCTCGCAGGTCCCCCAGCCTTGGCCAGGTAGATCCCTGCATCTGCCAAGGGAACCCCACCCTGACCTCACTTTCGGGAGCTGTTGAGCCCCAATATACCCTCTCCCATTTCTTTTGCTCCCCTTCTTTCTAATCCTCCCTTCCATTCTGGCTTGAGACACCTTCTGAACGAGGAAAAATACAGATGGCCGGAACCAGGTTTTTGGGGCATCTCTATTTGGGGTCTGGGAGTCCGCCCTCAGGTCTAGCGGCTCCTGGAGAAGGGGCGGCAGGGCAATGGGCTCCCTTCAATTCAGTCCTGTTTAAAGAGAGCGTAGACACGAGGGCGCGTGTGCGTGCGTGTGTATGTGTGTGTGCACGTGTGCGCATTTGCGCATGTGTGTGCGTGTGCGTGTGTGCACGTGTATGTGCGTGCGTGCGCGTGCGCACGTGCGCTGCTGGGGGACAAGGGCGCGGAATATTTCCAGGCCTTAAAAAAGGAAGAAAAATAAATTTTCCGGTAAGACGGTCAGCGTACGGTGACCGCAGGGCAAATGCAAATGCCCGATTTCAAGCACAGACTCGTGAATTCTTATTAACAGTTCGTGACGGAGCCTCCAAGCAGGACGTTGCATATTCATCAGTTCCAGAGAGGGACCTGGCTCCCCACTTCAGGTGTGTGGCTTCCCCAGCACCCAGGTCCCTTTAATCTTGAGGGAAGAAGAAGAAAAGGAGGAAGGAAACCAAAGCCCGTGACCAGCGCGTTTGGTCTGTTTTCTCCGGTTCCTAGAGCGTTAAGGGGGGTAGGAAATAAAAGATGCTCGGGAAGACGGCGCCGCAGCCACCCTCCACAAAGATCTTTTTAGTGTCAAGTTAAATGTACACAAATAGCGGATGATGATCTCTTTTATTGGACTAACATTTATCCAGTAATATCCACACACTTTTAAAACCATTGAGGCCTCCTCTTCAGGTGTTCATTTGAATAGAAATAGCTGAATGAGTGTTTTTATAATTGATCCCCTGAGAACTGAATGTCTACTGCTGCATAACCAACATTTTCCCAATGCCGAGGTTTTTTTTCCCCCCAAATTGCCACTCTGCAAAATTAGGATTTTGTACAGTTTTGATAAGAGAATTAACCTCCCACGTGCCAAACTCCCGAGTGTGAGGCGCTCCCAGGGAGGCAGCCTGTGCATGGCCAGCGTCCACGCCAGCTCCAAGAATTTCTGGAGGTTTGGCAGCTTCCTGGCCTCGGGGAGAAAACTCCCACAATCCCCCCCGGAGAGGGATTTGACCGAGGCCACTAGAGGCGCAGGGAGGGGAGGTGGTCTCCCAGGCACCCACACACTGAAGTTTTCCTTTTGTATTCAGTGGGTTGAGCCTAGCACTCACCAGAAACGCCCAAAGGGGCAGCTCTGGCCTGATGTGGCGTCTGTGGATGCTTGGAGCATGGACCTTGAGAAAACATGAAAAGTCCAGCATCGGGAATGTGGTCAACGATATTGTAATAACTACGTGCGGGGTTAAAGACGGATACTGGACTCATCGGGGCATCACTACGTGGGGCATAGAAATATCTACTTACTCTGTAGTACACCTGAAACTAACAGACTATGGTATGTCACCTGTAAAAAATAAATTTAAAAAAACCTCAAAACCAAAACTTTTTTCTTCCAGTGCTTTCTTTAGTGCCGTCACATGCTTTCTTTCAAGGTTCACACCAGTTTTGGGGTTATAATCATAACGTATGTGTAGAAAATTTTAAACTTATGTAGAAATAGAAAGCTGAAAATAAACAGGAGTCCAGATTCACCCCCCGGGGCTGAACACGGTTGTATCTCCTTGCGGTCTTTCTCTGCGTGTGTAGAAATATATGAAATTGGGGTCGTACTGTACGTATAGTTTTGTGTCCTTCCTTCTCCCATCTGTGGTGTCGACAAGCCCCTCCTGTGCCTTTAACCCCGCCTGGCAGTATCCGTTTGGCAGCGGCCACCGAACGGCTGCAGTTGAATAGGTTTAATCGCCGCCGTTGATGGACAGTGACCTGGGAGTTTTCTGTTTCGGCTGTGTGCAAGGGCACGTCGCTGGCCCCTTCGAGGAAGCCTCGCTTAAAGAATAAGAAAGAGTGAGAAAGTTACTTAGGGAAAGAATGTTTCCTTCGTGGATGAGAAGTGATGGGAAAAGCAGTTTCTTGTGACAGAATCTGAACCGTGAAAGGCGTCTTCAGTGAGAGAAGCCCGCAGTGGTTAAAGCCACCACAGGAGCAGGGGCCACGGCCAGGAGGCCTGTGAGTGGGGCCTGGGCCCCTGTCACCCCCCGGGCCACACGCTGTCAGCTCGTACGCACCCCTCCCGGTTCTGAGTGGAGCTGCGGTCAGCCCTGTGCCAGGCAGGTTCCCTCAGCTGCACGTGGCAGAAAACCCCAGAGCGACTAGCTTTAAAAGTGAGGCCACTGTCTCTGTCACATGATAAGATTTCTCGAGGTGTCAGCTTCAGTTTGGCTAATTCGGCGACTCCGCATCATCACCAAGGACCCAGCACGGTCCCTGGCCATCTCCAGCATAGCCAGGGACACCTACCCTCATGGCGGCACAT
>NW_024349797.1:18570239-18614464 GCF_902729225.1 Pteropus medius
CCTTCCTTCCTTCCTTCCTTCCTTCCTTCCTTCCTTCCTTCCTTCCTTTTCCATTATTCATTTCGGCTATTATTATTATTATTTCATTATTCATTATTCCTTCCTTCTATTCCTTCATTATTCATTCCTTCCTTCCTTTTCTTCTTTCTTTCTTTTCCTCCTCCCTCCCTCCTCCTCCCTCCTCCTCCTCCTTCCTTCCTTCCTTCCTTCTTTCACTCCCTCCTCCTCAGCTTCCTTCCTCCCTCCTCCTCCCCTCCCTCCTCCTCCTCCTCCCTCCTCCTCCTTCCTTCCTGACTATTCCTTCCTTCCTTCCTTCCTTTCTTTCCTTTCTTTTCTTCCTCTCTTTCTTTCTTTTTTGAAATCAGCAGGGCAACCTTCTCCAGAGGCCCAGGCCTCTTCCCCCACCTGACTTCCCTCACCTCTCCTTGGCTAGAACCGCACACCCAGGCCCAAGGCAGTCACTGGCCAGGAGAAGGACATTCATCCTTTCTGAGGCTGAGGCTGCCTGGGACAGGGTAGGGGGCACTGTGGGTGCCTGGGATGTGCCCCCTTGCACTTGTGAGTTTCGAAACCCTGACCCCCTGTACCCCATGTCTCCAGGCCCCTCTGGGCAGTGGGCATTGACTTCTTCAGGCCGCAGTTTCACTCAGACCCTGAGGCAGGGGACCAGCGTGTTAACCGTCCCAGCCTCATCAGTTGGTGGGGACACCCAGGGCCCTGCAGTCCATAGTGAGACCTGGGCCAGCCTCCGCGGTGGTCTCCCTTGATCTCAGAGTGTCCCAGGAGCCTCAGTGACGGCCCTGCCTGGGAGGGTCACGAGAGGCTGCCTCGGTGCCAGTCTCCACCTCTGCCCTCTGCCCTCTGCCCTCTGCCCTCTGCCCTCTCCTGTGTTGTCCCGCCCTCTAAGCTCCATCCCTCCTACTGCTGGGAACAGAATACTTTTCCCGTGGGGAACCCTTCCTCCACGGGAGGCTCATTTGGGTTGCGAGGGGCTGACCCCTCCCCGACACCGATGCTGTGGGTGGGCCCAGATGGTCAGTCACAGCATCGCACCCCCAGGTCTGGTTGGCTACCATGCGGATGGCGTATGATCCAGTAAGAGTCGATGTCTGCTGAGATCCATGGAAAAAAAGCCATGCTTTCTATCCCCTAAGGTCTCCAGGTGTGAGCCTGGAGCTGGGGGTCTCCATGTCACCCCCACAGTGGAGAGTCTGCCCGAGAATGAAGCCAACATAGAAGAGGAAAGCAGAGTTAGAAGATGAAGAGAGACTGGGTCCTGACTCCATCAGTTGAACCCCTGGATCCAGCCATGCCTGAAGCAGTACTATCTCTGAAATCATCATTAATGAAAACCAACAATTTTTTTTTTCATGTAAACCAGTTCAAGTTAATTTTTTGTTGCCACTGGAAAGAGTCTTGACTAAACCACCTACCAAGAGGCTACTCTTCCCAAACCAGGATCCCATGACCCTGCTTTGATCACCGGCGCCAATGCCCTTGTGGGCCTGACTTTGCCACTCACTTCTTCTGGGTGCTGAAGACGGAAGGCTGGTTGTGCCTCCCGGAGCCTCGTCCTCCAGCTCTCGAAGCTTCTCTGCAGGGGAGCTGCTTGCCCTGCGTCCACTGAACACTCTCTGTTTTCTTTTGAGACGTCCGACAGACACAGAAAAGCGCTTCTCCTCCCTGTCTACATCCGCTCCTCTCTGGGGGTCCGACATGCCACACAAGGCCCGGGACTGACCCAGAGGACAGCTACGCCCAGGGCCAGGCCGTTGTTTGTCACGGGGGGATCAGGCTCAGTGTTTGCAGAGATTAGGAGTTCTTGGAGGAAGGTGGGAATCCACGTGTTTATGTGAATTCCCGTTTTTTTTCTAATTGCTAGCAACAAAATTAAAAAAAAAAAAAAATTAAGCACTGCGAAGACCAGCTCTCTCTCGGATCTCTGGTTTGTAACTTTTGTCCTAGTAGATTAACAAAGTGACCCGGGTGTCAGACCACAAAGAGCGAGGTGGCCTCGTGGACAGACGCGAGGCGCAAGCAGGAGGCCCAGGTTCCGGGCCTAGGTCACGCAGCCCGTCACCTCGGGCTCACGATTTCATTTTTAAAAATTTCTAGCTGTTTATTTCTTAACCCTATACAGTGGACTTCATTATTCTCTTTTTGAAAAAGAGAAAACCCATCTTGGGGAGATAAGCGGTCACCAAACCAGAGCCTCCAGCCCCAGCACCAGGCTGTTTGGGTCACACAGCCAGCTCTTGGCCTTGAGCCCCCGCGTCTCCGGGGGACGGGGCGGGGGGCGCACAGCTGATCCATCTTCAGCATCAGCACTCAGGCCGGTTGCAGGGTCTGGGCTCCTCCAGGGTCACGGGCTTTTCCTCCTCTGGATTTAGGGTTTTTCCCTCCCCTCTCCGCCCCAGGCTGCCCCGGCCCTCTGTATGCGCAGCAGGTTTTATGTCTGTAGCCCATTGTCTTGCCACATTCCTGGTTTGGGTGATGTTTCTAAAACTACTGGCAAAGGGTTAGCGGTTTCATTGTCTACGTTAGAAAAACACCACGAGGACTGTCGTGCGTGTGCCTGTGCCCCGTGAGCCGCGGCAGGACGATGGCGGCCTGGTCCTCACTGCTTGCCAGGCTTCGGTGCCCTTTTGTCTGCCCAAGGTAACGGTTTCTGAAAAGAGGGAGATTCGAAAGCTCAGGCATGTAGCTCTCAGCACCGGCTTCTTGTTTCGTTAATGGTACTTAACTGCTATAATAGTGACACATTGAAATGGCCCTTGCCACACACTCTGAGAAGGTCACCCCAATGTGCAGAAGCTTTGAGCTGTTATACTGTCCTTATAGAACAGACAAGGGCAAGCTGTTTGTAGTGTCCCCTTTTACAGATGGGAAAACAGAGGCCACGCCTGCCTCGATGACCAGCTCGGCGAGCCCGCACAGCAAAGCAACAGGTAACACTCGCGTGGCCTACGTTTTTAATCTTAAGGTCTATGTGACATCCACGCCCAGTCGGCTTTGCCCCCACTTGTCTTGCTGGGGCATACTAAGTAATTTGGATTCAGAAGCAGAACTTACAACCTCCTAGCCATTGTGACCTGGCCCTTACTCTTCTTGGTTCTGTCTCTTTCCATTATCTTCCTCAGAAGCTGACCACTGGACTACGAAAGCCAGGTGTGGACTAGGGGTCATGGGGATCGCCAAGCTCCAGAGGGACAGGCAAGCAGGGGTTCACCAGCCCCCTTCCTCCTCCGAACCAGCCCGGGCCCCCGCCTGTCCTGCCTACGTCTCCTTAGATGCCAAGGAGAGCAGCCGAAGGTCAGGACCCTGGGACGGGACCGGTCTCGGTCGGAGTGGCTGCCCTTGCTGGCGACCCGACGGCCACGCAAACCTGACCTCACATTCTTGTCCACTGGCCACTGGTTTTTATCCCCGTGATTCTTAGGAGAGCCTGCCCGGATCCGTCTGTCTTTGTCACCTCCTCCTGGCCTTTGGGGACTCTTCGGTCTTGGACTAACTGGAGAATGGCCCTCTCTGTGTGCGAGGAGCTCAGCCCCGTGGGAACTTCCTGTTGTATTTACTGCGCCCTCCCATCTCCACCCCGCCGAAAGGAGTTGGTACAAAAAGATGAAATTTGTCATCGTTGGCTATGTCATTTCTCTTGGCGGTGGTGGCGCTGTGCTCGCAAGTCTCCCGGGGGAGAACTTGTGGGTGAAGGACTTACGGGGAAATCCGTACTTAGGCCAGCAAGACCACAAGTGGAACTATGAATTTGTGGATGTAAGTACATTTATATATATTCACTAAAAACCAAACAAAACAGCCGTCTGACCAAAGAGACGTCGGAAGACGTTGTGCAGGCTGTCAGGTAATAACGAAGGAGATAGTTTCGGGGTCGCCGATGTCAGCAAAATCTTAAACTCACTCCGCCTTCCCCCAGCTCCTATGCACATTTGAGCCCACACTGTGTCATCACAGAAAAAGGGGGCCCCAGAAGCCCGCGGGCCTGGGTTGAATTCCAGCCCCACTCCTGGGGCCACTTACCTCCTTGAGGTCCAGGCCCCTCGCCCGCAGGAAGCGGGAAGGGCTTTCTTGGGTTGTCGGGAAGATTCGCCGAGATCGTGACTTAAAGTGGTGAGCACGGTGCATACAGCAGGCACTTAACGAATGCCGCCCCCTCTTCCTGTTCTCCTTCCCGCCCTCACTCTGCAGCGTCCTTCATCCAAAAGCCGATGTTTTTCTGATTTTAAGATCTGGCCTCTTCCAGCCCCACCTCCGACGGGCTCCGTTTGGATGTCCAGATCCCAAATCTCGATGTAGGGGAAAAGGTGGACTTGAAAATTTACACCAGAGGCAGATCTAGGTTTTTGGGGGGCCTTGAGCTTATACATTTTGAGGTGCCCGCTTATAAAACTGTGAGTTCCAGTTTGGGCTCAGGGCTGTGGGAGGGTCTGGGTAAGCGAGCGGACTGAAGGGAAGCTGCATTAGCTCTGCAGCAAATCCCCTTGGAGCCACTGCATGCTGTGCCCCAGGGCCTAGGCCCGATTGCCTCCCCCTTGGAGCCCTCCTTGATGGCCGTCTGCAAGCGCCAAGAGCGAAGCCTGGGGAGGAGGAAGAAGTGGAGATGGGTTCCTCTACCTCCTTCACCACACCCAGCTTTGTCAGCTCCCGGGGGAAGCCCTGCCCTTTGCCAAGTCTCCTCTTGAAATGTGGCCAACATCTCTGCCATACGTCCTCAGCCTTGGGACTAAGAGGCGGCCCTGGCCATTGGCTGGAGCCAGACAGCGCGAAGCTGGGGTCTGGGCTGCCCCTGCCAGGCCTGCCTGAGCGTGCTCAGCTGAGATGACCCCAGGGCCTGGGCCTCCACCCCCTTCCCTTCCTCCTCCTCCCTTCACCCTCCCTTCCCAATCCAGCCTCCCCTCAGCTCTGCAGGATCCCCCACCCCCACTGTGCTAACACGGGCCCAGATGAGGTGACATCCTGGTGATGACGGGGCTGTCCAGTTGCCTGGAAAGGGCTGACGGCAGACGCAGCCCTGGCCGGGCAGAGCAAGTCCCCAGCCAGCTGGTGAGGGGATGGGCCCGAGCCAGGTAATTATCGCCTGGTGCAGAGGTCGAAAGCCGCACCGAGCCTGGCGCACTAATGAAACACGAATGGGACATCTGTGTTCAGGAGTTCAGCAAACCATGGAAACCCAACTTTGCCAAGAGTTTTGTGCTACTGAAGGCAGAAGCACCCCTTCCCGCCACGGGAGCAGCAAGCACACCAGCAACCACTCTCCCCTGCCTCTCCCCACGGTCTTTCTCCGGAGGGGTTGCAGCTCTCCTGGTCCTCGGGAAACTGCCAGAGCTGGGGGCAGGCGAAGGGCTTTGCCCAAAGGCCCTGAGAGCCCCTGGCTCCTGGACACCTCCGGGGGAGGGACGAGAGGGACTGGGGCTGTCCCGGGCTCCGTCTCCTCCCCATCCTGGTTCTGAGTCAGGACGGGCTCCCCTTCCTCCAGCGCCCTCGGCAGGCGTGGTGTGGGGGCCTCGGGAGGGTGCTGAGCCCCACGTGAGGGGCGGTGCCAGGAAGCCCGGGTTTGCTCAGAACTGCCATCTGCTCCCTGTGCAACCTCGACAAGTCACGTGATCTCCCGCGCCTCAGCCTCCACCCCTGTAAAGTGAGGGTGTGGCTAGGGCCCTTGCGGTCCTTCGGTTTCTTTGGGTGGCCGTCTCATCCCTGACCGCCTCATCCAGCAGGAGAAGATTTGCTGCAGGAAGGGGTGTCGTGTGGAGCTGGAGGGGGAGCTGGAAGCAGGGTGGGCACGGGGCCTGGGCAGCAGGAGGTGGGGGCTTGGCCCTGACTGGACTCACTCCAGTGTCCCTGTCCCACATCTTGGCACCACTCTGCCTTAGTTTCCAAGTCCTGGGGACAGACTCTTTGGCCTTGCCACAGGGCCAGCCCGGTCCTGGCGCCTACCTCCTCCGAGGGGGACTCGCAGGGCGCCGGCTGCAGATGCGCTGAGCGGGGCGTGCCCGACCCCTTACAGCCTGAAGCCAGGACAGCCTGGGGGGCCTGACCTCCCTGCTGCTGCCTTCCAGCTTGGCCCACCCCTCCGGGACCCATGCTCGAGCGGGTCCCTTGGGAGCACGCCTCGCCTATGGTCCATATCTGTGCACGGGCCACTGCTGCTTCCGTAACCACTGACACAGGCCAGGCCCTTGCTGGGCACCCAACTCTAGAGCCTTCCAAATCACTTGTTGGGTGCTGGCTGAGGAACTGGGGCCTTAGCGGGCAGTTGCTGGGGCTCGTGGCAGAGGTGTCAGGACTGCCGGTTAAGTGGGGTGCAGTCCTGAGGCTCAGGCTGGGCCGTGCACCCCTGCCAGGCCTGTCCCACGGGCCAAGGCCGTAATTCCAGCCAGGTCCATGCAAGTGTCCCCCGTTAGGGAGGCCAGAGAGTGGGCCGCAGCCAGGGGCCTGGGCCGAGCGTGTGTTGTTGGGGGACCTAGCAGGAGCCAGGAGGGTGGGGTGGGCCCCAGATGGCTTGGGGATCGGGGGCAAGAGCACCTCTGTGTGGTGAGGGCCCGCCCCTCCAGCCGGGCCCCTGCTCTCCCGGTCAGCTGTACTCCCAGCGGGAGGAGGGCTCATGCAACCTCCCAGGCATTTTCCAGGACACTCACTTGCCAGACCAAGAGTCTGACCGAAGATGATGGGAACGAATCCACCGAGGCCACTTCTGTCTGAGTCAGTGAGGGCCCCAGGCCCCTGGGTGCCACTCGTTTCTCCCTGTCATTAAGAATCGCTAAGAAAGATCTGCAAATAGATGGAAACCTTCACGCTCAGAGCTCCGCGGGAGCGGACGTGGCGGACCCTGTCGCGGGGCCCCCTCCATCCCTCCTGCTTCCTGGGGCAGATTCTGAGGGTTCAGGGTCCACCCTCCTCGCAAGGCCGTGGCTTTGGGAGCTGCGGCTGGTCTAAGGTTCCCATTCCCCTTGACATGGGAGCTGGTCAGCCGCCTTTGGACATGAGGTGACGAATCCCTTTGTCGTTCAGACTTCTTCGAGCTGGCGTTTCCATCTCTTGCAGCCCGAAGCCACCCGGCGGTCCTGCACGTGGAGAGCGACTTCCTCCTTGTCTTGGAGATGATGGACTGCGAGGCTCGGACGCCCCGTGGATCCTCACGGCAGCCCCGAGCCTGACACGTGTGGCATCGGCTCCCTGTTGCGGATGGAGACATCTGAGGCCAAGGACACCCAGGTCTGTGGTGAGAGGGGGCAGGTCTCAAACGCAGGAGGGAGGGATGGGAGGGCAGCAGAGGACAGCTCGAGGTCATCCTGGGGCCTGGCAGCTGAGAGGGAAGCGGAAGCCTCGCCTGAGCCGGAGGGTACCCCGCCGTCCCCGCCCGACCCCTGCTCGTTCGCGGCGGGGGTGGGGGGTAGGGGGCCCTCCCTTTCCACACGAGAGCCGCAGCATTTGTTAACTGCTCACGCCTTGCGTCACCATGCGTGCCCTCACGTGTCCCCCTGGGGTCCCGTGAGATGTCCTCTGTCATTTGCATTTTCAGGTGAGGAAACGGAGCTGAAGAAAAGTAAGTGCTGGCGTCTGAATCGAAACTCAGTGTCGCGGAGATTTTAACCATCGTGCTGCACCAAACCACCCACCTCTCCACACAGAAGCCGGGCAGATAAAGGCCACACCGCGCAACCACGGCCGAGGGGGCAGTGTGTCGACTCCCGGCTCAGCAGGCACGTTGTCCAGCCAGGAATCCGGGCCCCAGACCTCAGCAGCTTAGGTGCCCCTTGTCTCAGTGCCCCAAGGCCTAGCCCAGTGCTGGCACACAGGAGATGCCCCAGGGGTGCTTGTTGAATGAATGAATGAGCGTCTGTATTAGTGGCCGGAAAACCGGTCCTGGTCCAACAGCGGCCTTAGACTGGAGGCTCGTCCTACAGACGTAGACACAAGCCCGAGGTCTAAGGTCACAGGTGAGGTGGGGAGGTCTGTGTCTCCTGCCATGAGTCCAGCATGGCCCAGGGGCTTTGGGTTTTGAGTTTTATCTGCAGGCCCACCACGTGGTCGGGAGGATGTGGGGAAGGAAGTGGTGGGCGTGGGCGTCTGTGGGAAAGTGGATGAGAAACAGCAGGGACTCAGTGGGAGGGAGATGCTGCTCGTCCCCCTCAGGGCCTCAGGGAAGGAGCCAGCTGGGGGACAGGGCTCTGATGCCGCTCTGCCCGGCCCTCTGGCCAGATCTGATGATGAGTTGCCTCTGGTGGCCAGAGAGGGTGGACTGCACCAGTGACCTGTGGAGTTTGCCTGCCCTGGGACACTCACCCCACCCCACACTCTCCGAGCTGGCAGGACCAATAGGACAGGCTCCGTGGGGCTTGGCTTGTACCGCCGGCCATGAACTTTGCTCAAAAGTGCTCTGTAGGCAGAAAGCGGAGTCGCAAAAAGGCTTTCATGCGCTATTTCAGGATTGCTGGCCCTGAACATTTATCACTTACTGATGCATATAATTTGCCTGATGACTCAGTTTCATATATTTTAGTTTCCAAAGATAAACAGTTTTGCATATTTCCTGCAAACGGGGGTTATATTTAATAATCTGAGGGTAGGAGGGCTGGATGCTGGGGACAGGGAGCTCGGAGAAGGCAGAAGACTCGGTGCAGCCTGGGGACAGCGGTCTGGGGTCTTGCACACTCTGGACATTTTGACAGGAGGTGGCTTTGGCTTGAAGACCTACTAGGAGAGGTGCAGAAGGCTGGCCGCAGGAAGGGCTGGTTTTAGAGGCGGCAGAATCGAGTGGACGGGCCCTGGTGCCTGCTGCCTCTCCGGAGGTCTTCGGTCAGGGGACGGGGCTGGGCGGGCATCGGGGAGGGAGCCCGAGGGTTCTGAGCCAAGGCGGAGATGCTCACTGCTGCTCACAGTGTCCAGGCCCAGCCAGGGCCGGCTGTTTCACACCCCCGCCCCCCGCCCCGGAGCCCAAGCAGGTCAGCCTGAGAGGAGCGATGGCCGTCAGAACCCGCGCTGGGGCACTACGGGGCTTCCTGGAAGCCCCAGAAGACAGTCCCGCCGACAGCGCGGGCAGACGTGGGCTCCCGACCCAGCTCTGTTGCTGACTTGGCGGTGACTCGGACACCGTTGCTCCTTTTGAATCTGGACAGTAAATTTACGTTATCGGGTTTCTCAAAGGTTGGGATGACATGTGACGTGTGAAAGCACCTAGTACAACGCCTGGCACGGAGTCCATGCTCAATAAATGCTTCTCCACAAGACGCGTGTGCTCCGCTGTGTGTTAGGTCCTTAGGGTGATCGGAATATGTACTGCGGTTTGTATCCTTAAGAGCTTCTGTCTTGTTAGGGAGGCAAAGCGCACCGTTGGGCAAGGGAATCTGTAATCGGCAAAGACAGGGTCTGATTAGATCGTAGTATTCATCTGGACTTTTTTTTTGGTGGCGAGTGACAAAAAGCCAGCTCAAATGGCTTGAGCAGAATCTTGTAACCAAACAGAACAAGGGTAGCCTCCTCCACCACTAGCTGCAGGGGCCCGAGTGACGTGGCTGGGGCGTGGCTTTGAACTTGCTGTCTCTGGAAGGTCTCCTTCCCCAGGCAGGCTATCCCCACGTGGTGCCAGGACAGCTGCCGGGAGCTGCAGGTTGACATCCGCCTGCTCAGATGCGCCAACGGGAATAAAGGCTCCTCTTCCCCTCCGGCCCAAAGGAAAGGCTTAGAAATGAGTCACTTCGACTCAGCAGGTCTGGCTTGGGTCACGTGCCCGTCCTTGACCCAACGTCTATGGTAAACAGGTGAAGTGGGAGGTAGATTGTATTTTTGCTCTCAGCTCTTCATTCTCCTTACCTGTCAGAGGATCATTCGTGCCACACGACTGGCAGTGTCCCCCGTGGGAGCAGTTTACCTGCCCTCTCCCATGACCTTGAGCTCAGCATGGTGCTTGCTCTGGTCAGTGGCATGTGAGCAGATGTGATCTATGTCATGTCCAAGCAGAAGTGTTAAGAGCTTTAACCTTACAAATTTCCACCAGCCCCCCTTCCTCTTTCCTCTCTGTCTTCAGAAGGGGCTGTCACAAACAGAGGCCGGATCCGAACACGGAGAGGACACACAGAGCAGAGCCGCAGCTAACCAGAACTCTGTGTGGAACCTACGTGAGAACTGAACATTCGCTGTGGTACGTCACTGAGGCCTGGGGGTCGTTCGTTACAACAGCGCCATCCAGTAAAATTTGACCGAGACAGAGAGAATTGATCCCGGACAGGCAGAAACAGCAGAGGTGTTCCAGAGAGGCAGGAAGGTGCTAGAATCCAAAAGCTCTGTGAATTCAGGGGCCAAGGCTCCTGTGACTGGCTTAAGGCTTGAAACAGACTGGGTGGCCCATCCGCATTTGGTGAGTTGGCAGAAACGGCTGACGAGCTGGTTGTCTAGGGCATTCCTACATAGATCTGATTGAGTCTTGTCCTAGATTCAGTATTTCCTGTGGGTTCCCTGTAAAACACAGCCCTGATCACATTGCTTCCTTGTTGAAAGTCCCTCAGGAGGTCCTCATTGCCCGCCTGGACCTGTCGCAGGGTCTGGTTGCTGCATGGGCTGGCAAGCTGACCTGCGTGTGCTCCTTGGTGCTCCCATCTCCACTGCCTCTACCGGGGCAAATCCACCAGCATCCCTCAGCTGGACTGGGGCTGTAACCCCCTGACTGCTTCCACTCAGCACCTCCCTCCACTCCCCACCCAGCAGCTCGCAAGACCGTCTAAAAATGTAAATCGCGTCAATGCACAGCATGCCGTCACATGTGCAATAAAACCCAAATACAATTTGTATTTTTCCAGAATGACCATAACCTACCTCCCAGCCCCCATGCTCCCCGACAGCATGGCCCCGACACTGCCCTCACAGAGAAGTGGGGTCTGTGTCCCCTTTCCTTGAACTTGGGTGGACTTTTGATTACGGTGGACAAGACACATTTCTGAGGCTAGACCCTATAACAAAGAAGAAGCTTCTGCCTGGCTCCTTGGGACAGCATCTCTTGGAAGCCAGCCACCGCCCTGGGAGAAAGCGCGGGCAGCCTGTGGAAGGGCCCCTGTGGCAGGGAGCACAGGCCTGCAGCCCACGTGATGTTTTATTACGCAGCTGTCAGTGACTGATGCATGCAGCCTGCAAGGCCCTGAGGGACGCGGCTCTCGTTAGCACGACCTCCGTCCACTGTCATCTTCATGTTCTGTGCGCTTTATTATTTTCATGTTCTATTTCTTGGATAAGCCACGCACAACCCGCCTCAGGACCTTGGCCTGTGTTCTTTGCCCTGCTTGGTACCTTTTCCTCTGTTCCAACCGACTGGCTCTGTGTCATCCTCAGGACTCTCAAATGTCATCTCCGGGAGAAGGTCTCTGACCACCTTGTTAAAGGAACTCCTGCCCGCTGTCCGTACTCACCATCAAACGACCGCTTGTTTTATTTTCTTGGTACCACTTACGACCATCTGAAATGATCTTGCTTAGTTATTTCCGTATTGTCTGTGTCTCCCCAGGAGACTATAAGCTGTAGGAGGGCAGAGGCGAGTCATTCTCGTGTACCGTGCGTGATGGTTAGTTCGTGCCACTGTGACCGGGACCCAGAGTGCCCAGACTAAACATTTGTGAGTGTGTCAGCGAGAGTGTTTCTGGACAAGATTAGCACTTGAATCAGCTGACTGAGTCAACAGATGGCCCTCCGCAGTGTGGGTGGGCCTCCCCCCATCGGTCCAGGGCCTGAGTAGAACGAAAAGGCAGAGAAGGGGCGTTCACTCTCTCTGCCTGGCTTTGAGTTGCGACATCAGTCTTCTCCTGCCCTCACTGGGACCAGGACACCATTGGCCCTCTCATTTTCTTCAAAACTGGCTTTCCTGGGTCTCCAGCTTGCAGATGGCAGATCATGGGACTTTTCGGCCTCCATATCTTGTAAGGCAATTCCTTATAATAAATCTTATCTACATACCTATATCTTCATCTGTATCTATCTCTTATTGGTTCCATTTCTTTGAAGAACCCCGACTAGCACACTAAACGCCTCCCCAGCACTTAAACGGTCCTTGGCGCCTGGTAGGAACTTGGTAAATATTTTTCAAATGAGCCGACACGGCACTGCTTTGTGCAGCCTCTGTAGCTCAGGCTGCTGTGTCCGCAAGGCCGCCGAGGCTTCTTCCCTGTTGCTAGCGCTCGTCTCTGAAGACTCGGCTCGGCTCTCCCTGCGGCCAGGAGCGCGAGCCGGATGCAGAATGTTCTATGATTTCTGATGCTGTTTTCTCAGGATTTTTTCCTTCCTCTATCTTTTCATGAAGGGCTCTTTTCCATTTCTGGCGATCGTATGCGGCGGTCCCTGGCTGTCTATACGCCGTTAAGAATGAAGCACTAAAAAGCCAGGTGAGGAAAGAGGCTGTGGATCTCTCCAGATCCTCCGGGCAAACTTGATCTCAACCCCCATATTTTCGGCGGGGTCGTCACTGTGCCCGTGGCTGTTGATACACACCTGGTTCATTTTCATCACAGAGTAAAAGTTGTTCAGTCTTCTCCCGGGGTGGGAGGGGCATAGGAGCACAGGGTGGAGGTGGGGAGGAGACTCGCTGATGGGGTGACCAACTCACCCTGCTTTGCCTGGGGCCATCTTGGTTTTCGCACCGGAAGTCCCATATCCTGGGAAATCCTTCAGGTTCAGGCGACCAGGACAGCTGGTCTTGCTGTCCTTATGCCGACTTTCCACCAGGGCTCTTGTCCTCGGTCCCATCCTATCCTCCATCTTCAGGCGTCCCCGGTCCTTCTGGCTCCTGGGCCTGGCTGGCCTTCTGCGGGGAAACTGGTTTGCCTCTTGTTGCCCACTCTCTTCCCCACCCCTTGAAATCAATTAAATGTCAGCTCTCTGGCGTGTTGAGTCAATTACCACTGATCCAGCAACCGTCCGTCTTTGAAAATTCCGCGGACGTCTCTCATTTGCTGGGTAATCATCCCTTTTCTTTTCCTTCTTTTCCCCTCTTTAATTCTCCTTCCCCCCGACCCTCGCCGCCGCCACACGCACACTTCCACCCCTGACCCGGGGCCGTTGCCGCTTCCCCTTGAGAACAGGATCTCTGAAGCCGGGGCGTCCGCGCCCACACGCTGGCGGCGTGCACCCGGGGCCTTCTGCGTGCAAAGCAGACGTGCCAACCGCTACACTACGGGGCCACCTCCCTCCCTGTTTTCTTTGTTCCTGTGGGTTTATAACTGTTTTGTTCTGTTGTCGTCATTTAGGGGGCGTCCCTGGACCCAGAGTAAATGTATGTGTTTCATCTCTCTTGCTTAACTGTAAGTCCCTCCATGCTTCCGACTTAGCCACCATCAGCTGGACTGTGCTCTGAGGCCGACTCTCATACCTCCTCCCACCCCGACCCTCCAGGCCTGATATTTTATGATACTGAGTCTCTTCTAAAACCGTAATTTCACAGTTGTTAAATTTTAGTTCTATATTTAAGTGGATCCAATCCTTGACACTGATGTTTTCACGTACTTCTTCCTTTTGTGGTTCTTTCTTTAAATTGGTTGATTTCAATGACAAGTTATTTTTTTCCAAGGGCTTGGCTGCTATATTCTTGGGTTTTATCATGTTTGAGAATATCTCCTGTTTCCATTATACTCAAATAGCATTTCATCAGGTTGTAGTTCTCTTGGTTAGTCTAGAATTCTGGAGCTACTTCTCCAAGTTTCCTGGCATTGAACATGGATATAGGCAAATCTTTGCCAACTGGATTTTTTCTCCTCGTGGGTGATTTATTTTTTCTGTGTTGGCCTTCAAAGAACTCACTTTTATCCCTTGATGTTCTAGCGTTTAATCAGGCAGCGTTTCCATGTTGATGGTTCTGATTTAAGTGTTTCTGGAACACTGAATACACATATATTCCGTTGAAAAAGTTTTTTATTTAAGAGAAATTTTCTCGTATTATCTCTTTACATTCATTTTCCGTTCCATTTTTTGATTGTTTACCTCAAGGACACACGTTCTTTACGATGCACCATCTTCATTCGTTTTTCGATATCAACTTATCTCTAATGACTTCGATCTCTTCACTTCGTCCGCGTTCACTAATCTTCTCCAGCTTTTCCATTGCACCGATGGTTTGGGTTTTAAGCGTGTTTTCTGTTCCTCGCTGTATAAAGTTAGCCGTGACTCTCCTGGCGATGTTTTGCTCTCGTCTGTCCTCTTGGGCCTGAGCAGCCTCCGTTTGTATCTCTTCCTGTCGTTTCATTATCTTTGTCTTCTGCTGTCGTTTTGCTGAGTGACCGTGCTTATTAGTTGCTCCGTCATGATGAATCGCCTTCTCTTCCCAGAGTCACTCTCTCCTGTGGGTCAGGGTCTGGGTTTCTCTCTGTCTCTGTCTCTCTCTCCTTCCCTCCTCCTCTCTTTTCCCTATGGATTGCCATGTTATCACTGTCAGGTGTCACTGCGGTGTTGGAACGGCCTTGGAGATTCCTGCGGGTGTGCGGGTGACTTCCCGGCTCCTTGCTCATCGTATCTGAGATCAGTTTGTTTTCTCTTCTAAGCTGCAGTCAGAGGGTGTGTGGAGTTGTGTCCACTTTTCTATAACGGGTTGGGGGCGGGGGACAGTGCAGCTTAAGGGAAAGGAGGTCTTTGTCATGACACAGGGGCTCCACGCCCTCATCTGAGATTATGTAAATCTCTGCTTGTGTTTGTATCCTTCGTCGTGGGGACCTCTTCCCACGATGAGTCTCAGATGGTGTCCAGTTTGGACTGGCCCTCAGGCCTTCCCTTCTGTCAGTTCATGGGGCCTTTTGACGTGGTTTTCAGTGGGCCATTTGAAAGCAGGGCTGAGGAAGGGAGAGGCAGGTGGGCTCTTGGGGTAAGGGCCTAAAGAGACAGGACGAGGAGCTAGGGGATGGACATTTGGATGTTTGGGCCCGAGAGTGATGTCCATCTGACATGAAGCACTGGCCAGCATCCGTTCTCACTTTGATCTTTTCGCTGTCCCCTCACTTGGGCCCCGTCGCTGGGAATGGTCCATGGGTGGTCAGTGGTCTGGCATGTGCTAGGTCTGAGAGGACAGTTCCCTTTAGGGGACATCATTTACATGCTCGGGAGCTGTGGGGAAGCACAGGACCGAACCCAGCCTGTGGCCAGGGGACCATGTGCTGGGTAGGCAGCCTGAGCTCTGAGAACTGGCCCCCACAGGCCACCCCCCAGAGCTCTCGGACCCCAGGTGACACGTCACCCATCAGCCTGTGAGACCCGTCTACCTCTCTGGAACCCTCAGGCCTCCGCAGGCCCAAGATGGGGCACGCGTCACCAGTGGATCAGAGGGAAATGACTTCCTCTTCCTGGCCCACTGGACCAGCATGAGGACAGGAGAATGGCCCCCAGGTATTGCCTGTTACGGACTCGGCTGCCCAGGGTGAAGACGGACATGGTGGACCCTAGACCCAGACACCTCTTCCTCTGGGAGCTGACTCCAGGCTCCCGGCTGTCACTGCCTGTCCGTCTCCACCTGACCCATGAACTTCTTAAGCGCAGGCACCATATCTCATTCACCCAGTGCCTGGCGCACAGTAGGCACTCACTAAATGCCTACTGAGCGCCTGAATGAATGACCTCACCGGTGCCTCCCGTCATCCCCACACGCCAGCGACCACACGTACACGGGGACACACACTGTTCATGAGCGGGCGAGTTTAAGGCTGGTTGGATCCACTCGTAATTACATAGTTAAGTAAAATTTATGTTTGGCAAAATTAGCCAGGCTCCGTGAGGGCAGCGGAAACCAGAGAGCTGCTCGGTTTCAAAGTCCCGTCCCTCCGTTTAAAACAGTTTGCCGTTCTTCTGTGGCCACGGCTCAGCGCTCCTGGAGGCTTACTTACTGGTCCACAGATGACGGATGGCGTCTCCCGCTCTGTTTGGAAGGGAAGACTTGAACAGCTTGTCCGCACCTCTCCACTCGGACATTAAATCAACATGGCTCTATTAGTGGCCTTGGGATGCCAGCTGAGCTGTCTCTGAGCCTGTCACCGTGATGTCTTCATCTGTAACCAGAGCAGACGTGAGCTCCTGGCAGCTTCAGGAGGTGACAACAAATCCAATTAGCTCCTCTCCATGGCGCCACAGTACTACCGCGAAACGGCCTGACAGGGAGGAAGTGGCTGTGAAAGTCCCCTCAGACAGTGGGGACGCATGTTCGGTGAGGAGGAGGAGGAGGAGGAGAGAGAGAGAGAGAGAGAGAGAGAGAGAGAGGAACAAAGGGACTGAGCTTCGTTGTTGGAGGGACTTTCTGCGTGAGTGGAGGGACCTCGTGCCTGCAGAGGCCCAGCCCCTCTGGTTCTCGGAGGGCTGACGAGGCCACCAGAAGCCCAGCTGATAGCGCCAACCCTACGCTGAAACCTTGCTTGACTCTGATGCTAGTTTTCCTGGGCACAGTTCCTGTCCCCCTCTGCCTCCTTCCCCCTCCTCCCCTCGTTCCTCAGCTCCACACACGGTCCAGAAAAATCCAGAACTTTTGGTGCTGGCGGCAGCTGAACACTTGGTATTTCTCTCGGTCAGCTGGGTGCCAAAAGACAGACCCTTTCCTGGCAGTGAGTGGGCGTGGGGTGAGGGCAGCAGGCTGCGGTGACGCAGCAAGGGGAGAAGGTGCTGGAAGGGCGCCGTGGAGGCCCAGCTCAGCAGTTCTGGCACCGCATGGGAGCGGAGGAGGAGAAAGCCGGGCGCGAGGCTCGGCTGTCTGCTCCGCGTTTAGATTCCGGGGAGGGCGGAGGGAAGAGAGAAAAGAAGGAAGGAAAAGAACAGCCTCCACGAAAGAAAAAAACACAAACTCGAAGCAGCTCGCCAGTCGGGGGGTTCACTAAAGTTCCCGGGTTCCCGAGAGGGACGCAGCGTTAATGGTTTCTTGGGTCATTTACTTCCCAAGAACGAGGCCCCCGCAAGCTCTGACGTTCCCAGCCCTCCGCCGGGCCCGGATGCCCTTCTGCAGTCAGGCGTTCTCTGTGCTCCGAGAATACCATGAACCGGCGAAGAGGGACTTGAGAACAGGGCCGGTCTCAGGTACGGGGACCCTCGAGATGGAGAATGTGAGGGTTTGATGGAGGGGGCCAAGAAAAGCGGGTAGGAGAGGAAGGAGCAAGGGGACCTCTGAATAGGGCCGTGGAGTGAGTGCACGAGGATGTCCGCTCTGCACAGCGCCCCGCTCCGCGTGGTGAAGGGATGGAGTGCCAGGGGCCGGGGTGTGCAGGGGGGCAGGTGTGCCCGAGGCAGAAGGCCTCTCCTGAGACTGCTGAGTAGCTGAGTGGCCTTATACACTGCACTCAGCCTCTCTGAGCGTCCGGTTTGCTGCCCCTCAGCAGGAATGAAGGGTGGAGTCCTCGCGAGGCTGCCCGGAGGGAGGACACTGCGAGCACCTGCCAGGCCTCCTGCCCTCCCTTTCCCTTTCCCCTCTGCCTCTCACCTCCCTGGTTCTTCGGGAAGCGCTACGAGGGGGAAACAGGCCCCTACCTGAAGAAGCCAGGCTTCAGGGATGCGTCCAGAGTTCGGACCACGTGAAAGGGGCCAGAGTCACTTCCAGGAAAGGGCTCAGTGCGTGGACCCCTTCCCGGGAGAGGCGGCGAGCGGGCATCTGCAACTGTCGCCTGCTGGAGCCAGCAGGAATATAGTCAGCGGCTAGCGGCTGGCAGTGCGGGGCCTCTGCTGCCAGCTCGCCGGTGGGGCGGTCGCTCTCTGCCACAACCTGGTACTGTCTACCTGTGGGGGGCTGGCAGCAGCGGGGCCCTGGGGTGAGCGACGGAAGCGGGAGAGGCAGGGAAGAGGCCAAGGGGCCGGGAAGGGGCTTCGCGGCCCTCCTTTCAGAAGCAGGTTGTTGGGGATGCGCGTTATCGCAGTCCAGCTCATTCCGGATTAATTGGGCAGGATATGGAGGCATCTGGCTGTGGCATAGAGCAGCCCGAGATTCCACGTGCACTGGAGCTCCGGGCGGCTTTTGGAACCAGCCCAGTGCTGCCAGGCACAATTATTTTCAGCAATGTCTTTCTGCCACCGAAACTTAGGACTGTGGACTTTGGCATTCGAGCTAAGTGCCAATTTGCGAGCTCACAAATTGACACGATCCTTGATGCAAGATGTTGTACCGGGGCCGAATGGCAGGGAGATAGACTCCCCGCCCGCCGCCACGTGGCGGTCGGGCCTGTTTGGAGAGAGCTCTTTGTGTGTGCGCGTGTGTGTGTGCATGCACGCGTGTGTGGGTGTGCGCACACATGTGTACGCTCTAGGAGTGAGGATGAGGCTGGGGTAGCCGGGGGCCAGCTCACATGGGGTCACATGGGCCACCTAGAGAGTCTGGACTTTCGCTTGTGACGCAGAGGAGGACTTGAGTCATCTCAGCCGTCATCCCCTCCAAAGAGGTGTGCTGGAGGTGTGCTGAGACTGTGTCAAGTGGATCCGCTTGCTCCCACTGTGCCATTTACTACTATACTTTGTAATTTGTACGGCAATTCACTCTCGATCTGCTGTTACCATGAGATTTTGAGTTTCTGGGGAGAAGAATGGGGTTTGGTTCCATTGATCCCCTGACTCCCCTACGCCCAGAGTGTTAGCCCCTCAGCTGATGAAGGAGGGATGGGCCACCACTGTCGGGAGGAACCCGACCAGGTCACCCGCCACAGGGAGGGGAGGGAATGAGGACAGTGGGACCTGGACCCAGCCAACCGCATGGGATAAACCTTCGATGGTCCGGGTAAGAGAGGAGGAGGCTTGAGCTTGAGAAGAAGAGACGGAAAGGAGGTAAGGAAGAGAAAGATATTCGACAAGTTGAATGAACAGGATTTGGCCGTTCTTTCCACGCGAGGCACAGGAAGGAAGGAGCCGGGAGTGGCTGAGATTCGCCTTGGGCGGAGGAAGGTGGAGGAGGAGCAGGTTCGGGAGGGAGGAGTTCAGCCGCGGGATGCTGAGGCGGCAGGGCTCCTGTGGGACATCCGGGTGGAGCACTTCCATCGGATCCAGGGGCCTTGGCCTCCAGGAGTCACATGGGTCATTGGAGGAGCAGGGTCAAGGACTCCCAGGGGAGGCTGAGAGGTGAAAGGAGAGGGGTGAGGGGTGGGGGCTGCGCTGGGGGTGGGGGAAGAGGCCTGTGGGGAACTGGGGGCATGGTGGGAAGAGCAGGTGTGTGTGACGGTGACTCAGGAGCCACGGAGCGGCGGGGCTCGGGCAAGGGGATGGACGAGGCCTGAACGGCCACCTTTGGGTCGGGCCACGAGTGGTCCCTGGAGGCCTGGGCGTGAGCGCTGTGGGTGGAGACCAGGGTGGGCTGCAGGCGGGTGGCAGTGGACTGGGGAGCACAGGGCAACTCCTGGTTGCCAGTGAACTGCCACCTGGAAGTGGCGATCACAGCTGTGTCCAGAGCCACGACTGCAGCAGGAGGCGGGGGTGCTGGCGGTGGCCCAGGTGCTGGCGGTGGCCCTTTTCTGGACCTTTTTTGCCTCTAGACCAAACAGAAGACCAAACAGAAGTCCAAATCTCGGCTCTTCCACCTCTTGGCTGGAAACCTGGGAGGAGGGGCCTTGTACCCGTTCTGAACCTCAGTTGTCCTCAAAATGGGGATTAAGTGAGACAGTGCACATACAGCGAAAAGGCAGGGCTCCACTGACGTTGGGGCTTCCTGCTCCTCGGAACAACCGGTGGGAGGACGCCATTGTTCCTTGTACTTTCCAGATGAGAACCTGAGGCTCAGAGAGGTTAAGCGACTGGTACAAGGTCACACGGCCAGGAAGCGGCAGGATTTGATCCCGGGCAGCCTGTCCCCAGAGCCCAGCACTGAGCTGTGTGAAGGCAAAGCCCCCAGGCCCTCGGCCGCACAGCTGCTAGTAAATGAACCAGCAAAGGGACAGGAGGGGAGACGGCCCCGTCATTCCGGGGAGAGCCGGAGTGTGGGATGAGCCGCGGGTTTAGACGGGCGTCCTCCCCACGGCCTGCGGCACGCTCTTGGTCCTGCAGATAGAGTCACACGGTCTGCTCTGCTGAGGGACCTTCTTGGTGTGACCGGAGACTTGGCCCTCCCATCTGTTTCCTGAGACATGAGACAGAGTGCCCAGCCAAAGCCGCAGCGCTCCCTGGGGGTTTTCGCGCTGAGCGGCCAGCGTCACCTCGCCTTTGCACCCTCCCGCCGTCCCGTCTCCCCCGATTTCATGGGCCGGAACTTAACTACTGCTCTCCCTGTCCCATGGGAGCGGTGGCCACGGGGAGGAACCTAGTGACCGGGCTGGGAGGGAGAGGGACCACAAGGCCCTCCTGCTGCCACAGTGTGCTAAGAGCCACAGGAGGTGTGGGGGTGGGGGTGCAAGGTGCTGGGGAGCAGGAAGGGGGAGTCTCGGCTCAGCCTGGGGCAAGGCGAGGTCGGGAGGCTCTCCAGATGCGACATTTGGACCGCGTCTTATACTCCCAAGGTGGGGGCATAGTCCAGGTGGCAGACACACCATGAGCGAGAGCAGGGAGGGGCAGGCACGTGGCCTATGTTTGGGGAGCGAAGAGCACTTAGGACAGGATGGATCCGGCCTGGGTGTGGCCTCCTTCAGGCTGTCACCCTGCTCCCAGTCAAGGCTCCCCGCCCCTAGAACGAGAGCCACACTCACGCCCCTCCCACCCCCAGAACGAAGACCCCCAGAAAGAACTTCATAGGGCTGTCGTCAATTAAGAGAGTGTCAACAACACGTTCCCAGCCCCCTCTCATCTGAGCTAGTGCGGAAAGGGGGACCCCGAGCCCTGGGTTCCGATGTAGGAGCAGAGCTGGTGGGCGTGGTGGGTCTCAGCCACGAGGTCGGCTAGAGCAGGCGGGAGGCCCCCAAGGCGGGTTCTGCCCTCGGGCGGAGAAGGCCCGCTCTGCACACTGCTGTCACCTGTGCGGCCGGGGCCTCCGAGCCCGTGGGTAGTAGCTCTGCTCCAGGAGGAGAAGGTAGAAGGAAGCAGAGCAGCGTGGGTAACCCAGGGGCGGCGCGGACACCTCGGGAGCAGTTTCTCACTGGGCGGGGTTGTCCTACATGCGGGAACCGTGATGGCAGGAGCCGAGTTGCTGGTGTCACTGGTGTATCCCCAGTGCCTCCTGTGGCACCGGACACGTGAAAGGTATTCGATAAATAGTCACTGAATGAATCAACGAATGAACAGTGACCCATTTAGCCACGGCCACCCACCCGGATAACAGCCGTGGCCGTTTTGAAACAAAAGTCTCAAGTATGGCCAATACCAACGTTATCCAGACGGAGACAATGGCCTGGCCTCTCTGACAAAAAGGATGCATAGCAAGAAGAATCAGACATGAGAACTAATTCGAAGATAAAGCAAAGCACCGAGCGTCCACACCGTGTGTGGGCGCTCCCACGGGAAGGCGGGTCCGAGCTCAGCGAGCATTGCCAACCTCCCGCCCCCTTCACCTGCCTCCTCCATGGATCCCTCTTGTCAAGTTTATATGTTTATTCTGAAATTATTCTGTGGGCTGGACCCACCTCTCCACCCATCTTTCTCAGAGACGCGGTGTCGTCATTTTGTCCAGCCCCGGCCCCGACTCCACGCCCATTCCATTCCCCGCAGACACCACGTCCCACGTACCTAAGGTATGTCCCTTCGGTGCACATTATATATAGTGGGGAATAGATACAACATACATGCAAACGGCACGTGACATTATTTTTGTAGCTTAAAAATTTCCTTAAAACCATATCATTCTGTATAAATTTAATTCTACGATTTGTTTTTTTCCAATCAACATACATTTTAATTCACCCAATTTGTCAATAGAGACCTGGTTCATGTCCTAAATTGCCGTATAGTTTCCCAGTGCACACACATGCTGTTTTTTTAAGCTACATATTCTCCCAAGGACGGGTGGTTTTGTTTTTGATTCTACTGTAACCAATGACGCTGTGATGAGCATTTTTTACCTGTTGTTGTGTAAGCTCTCTCCAGGTCTAGCATGTACACTGAGAGCTGGAGTCGCTGAGCTGTGCATCTTGGCTGGCCTTGGGACTTGCTCTGACCAGCCTCTTGACGGAGGGAGCTTTATCAGCTTGTGTGACCTTAAGCAAGTCACCTGCCTGGCCCACCCCAAGCCACCGGCTACTTGATTCCTCCCCTCTTGACTGTCTCGGCCTCTCTTTAGAGCCGAAGTTCCCTTCCAGCTGATAGCATCTCCTAGGACCAACCATCCAACAGGGAGACAGGAGGAAAGAGGAGAAAAGAGACCACAGTTTTTAGAGCTGCTTCAATTCATGCCTCGCATCCCACAAAGGTGAGGAGCAGCTTGAGGGGGAGGGCGGCTGTGACCGGGAGGGTGTGGCTCTGTTCTGCTTAGTTCTGGACCTTGCTTCTCCAGAGAGTTCTTTAGTCCTCTCTGTGAATGAGTCCTTGATGCTTAATGGCACTCCCTGGGGAGGCAGGGGACCAGACCAACGCTCCCCATACGTGCTGGCCACCAGGTCACCCAGGCATGAGACTATGCACCTCTCGGGAGAGAATGTAAGGCATCTCAAAGACGATGCATCTTGCAAGGTCAATTTCTCACCTTCTTGTAGCTCTTTGAAACCATCCCGGATCCAAGTCGATGCGAAATTCAGCCTTTGATGAGCATTGAGTCAGTGCTGCCCCTGGAAGCTACTGGAACACGGCAGGCTGTGTCCATCGCACATTTATCCAAGGCCACAGGAGACCCACCCACTTCTAACCCCAAATCTGCTTCCCACCTCGGCTCTGCCCAGTGTCACCTCCAGACACAGTCACATCACCAGCAGCAGGCAATGACGTCACCACTGCGCCAATAATATGGGCCAAGCGAGACATTATCCACGGCACGAAGCGCCACAATACCTCCCCACGTGGTGACGGGCACACGGACAGCTTTCTTCTGCTTAAAAGTGGGACACGCTTATCGGGCTCTCATTTTTCAGGATTGCTCTGGAGGGACGAAAATCGTGCCCCGGGTGCAAAGCCTCCCTCCCATCCACGCTGTCGTCCTGTCCCGCCCAGTTCTTGCCACAGCGTGCTCACCTGCACCGTGGCTCAAGCCCCCTTCTCCTCGTTTCCATCCCAACTGACTGATGAAGCCCTCCCCGCCCCCCTCGGCCTCCCCAAGGTCAAGTGAGGGGTCAGTCTGCTTCCTCTCAACTCATCCTTCTCTGACTGCGAGTCCAAGGAGAAGGGCAGGGCCTGGCGCCCCAGTGTCATCCCGGGCCCCGCCTCTGCACAGTTCCTGGGCCTTCAGCCCCCCTGAGGACACCCTGCCAGACACACACCTGATGTTCCAGATCTGGGAGCCAAGAGGGCCCAGGGCAGCAGCGAGCACTGCCTCCGATGGCCCCTGGTAGCCACGTCACTCAGTCAGTCAGGGTGGCACCCTCGGAGCCTCCAGGTGACGCACTTCTGGGGGTCGGTCTGGGTCCCGGGCATGGAGCCGGCGTACTTGGGAGGGGAAGAGTGTGTTTAGGGAAAACAGATGTCTGTGCTGGTCCCTGGGGTTGGGGGCGGATTCACGTAACCGATTGATTTGGGTTCGCTGCTCCCTCTTTGGGAAGGTTCTGCTCCTGAGGGTAAAATCCATTGTTCTTGCGGGGTAGCCTCCGGAACACGGGGTGGCGTTTGGGGCTTTACAGATCGTGATACCCCAGTTTCCAGGTTTGGGCCAAGGGCCGCCGGACCCCTCACACTCATTCCCTCCATCATCGTCCGTGGTGGACGCATCCTCCTTCGAATTCTGTTTTCCTGACACACGGATCCGGGATGGAGGGAGGGTTTCCATTTCTCTTTGGGGACAGGAGGCCTCGGTGAGAGCTGCAGACCTGCATCCAGCTCCCCGCCTCCCCTCCAGGACCCTGTCCCGTCTCCTGCCGCCCTCCGGCCAGGTCCCCAGCCCCTGTGGGGATCCTGCTGTCTGTCACTCGGGACTGCAGATGGGCCCGCCCACAGGGACCTCGTGGACCTCGGCACTGGAAACTGGGACTCTCGACAGCATTCCCAAGCCTGTGCTCGCAGGGGCCCGGAGAACCACGAGCGCTCCTGCTCTGCTGGGCACCCCTTTCTTCTTCCCTTCACCCCTCCTCCTCCATGCAGCCCTCCATCCTGTGACGCCAGCGAACTTCCCCACACCTGTGGCAGTGCCAGTGGCCCAGCATAGTCACCCCTCTTTCTGGCCATCAAGCCTCGGCCCCGTCTCCCCAGGCCCAGGCTGTCCACGGCTTCACATGGGCCCCACTGCCTTGGAGGACCCCGCCCGGCCTGTTCTCCTGCCCGCTGAATGAATCCCAGGCTGCCGTCGCTTGCTGGCTTTTTCTCTTCCCCGCAGATCCTATCTGGACTGACTGCAAGATACAAAACGTCTCAGTCGCCTGCACGTTTCCTCGAGTTCCTGGCGGTTCCTCCCGCCCAAGTCAAGAGAGGTTCTGAAGCCTTGGTCTTCTGTCCTCCCAACCTCAGGGGCTGTCACCTTCCCTCCCCCGTAGTCTTTGTGCTGAGGGCAAGACACACTCCTGACTTTGAAGATGCCGCCTGCTCTTCCGACACGTTCCTTTCAAAGCCAAGCCCGGCTCTAGTCAGGCCGCGTCCTCTGGGCAAGCGATCTGGCTTCAGACAGAGTCAAGGTGACACGTCTCTGCCGCCCAGACACCTTCTCCAGCTTCCATTCCTGTCTGCGGCAGGCAGGGTGCCGGAGAAGCGATCTGGAGCAGACACAGGAATGGACTGCCGGGGAGGGGTGCGGGGCTGGGGTGGGGATGGGGGTGGGGTGAGGGGGGTTGGGGGACCGGCTCCTGCGAGGCCAGGCCAGGGCTCAGGGGGCAGGCTCCCACGGACAGTGGCCGTGGGGCCCTGGGGCAGGCTGTCTCTGGGCCTGTCCCCCGGGTCAGGCTGCGCCCCACCACCCGCGCTCGCCTGAAACCCCAGCGAGCTGCAGCCGTGGGAGCTGGAGCCCACCCCGGCCAGGGAGGAAATAAAGCGCCCCTCCTGCCAGACTGTTCTTCCCGGTGCGGCGTTGGCCCTGCCCCTGGTGCTCGCAGGGCCATCTGGCGCTCTCTGCTGCCGCCCAGCCCCCCGCAGGCTGCCGCCTTCCGGGAGGGGCTGTGTGCTGCGAAAACCCAGGTCTGGGGGAGCAGCGTGTGGCATGCCAGGCTGGAACTTCTGAGATTCTGGGACAGCTCCCCAGCTGGGTCCCTGGCTGGCCTCTGCCAGCTCCCGTGAGTGTTAGCCTCGGCCCCTTTGCAGAGTGGAGCCTGGAGCAGGCAGGTCCCTGTCTCACATCTCAGCCCAGGGAGCCGTCTTGGGGGCTGCTGAATGCTTCCTCTGGGCATCGGTCTGCTTGAGGCGCACTCAGAGCCCCACATCACGGCTGACAGCTTTTATGGAAGGCCTCCCTCGGCCTCCCCTCACAAACATTCCCTCGATTTTATTTTTAAGGAAATAATAACAACGGCAATTAGCGATTCCTTTGTATGGTTCCAGTAAAGGAATTATTTAAAGGGCTTGGCTCCCAGGAGTTGCCCTTCATCCTTGCTTGGAAGTGGGGTGAGAGAAAGCTTGGAAGGAAGATAGCTCGCCCCACAAGGACTTGGGGGGTCACCCTGTGCCACTGCCCCGAGCCCCGGCATGGCTGGGAGGGGTTCGAACGCACACTCCAAAGGTACTAAGACAAAAATCGGACAGACAAGCTAACAGATCAAACACGACACTTCAAAGAGAAAAGCCACAGGATGAAGCCATGCGTCACTTCAGTCCCCAAATGTAGGGACACAAAGGCTCCTCCCTGCCCAGGGCTTGGCTGCCTTCGAATCCCAGCCCAGAGCTTGGGGAAGGGTCTTCAGGGAGGACGTGACCCTCCGTGCTCCAGCACTCGGAGGGGCTAATTAGTGCTTTTAATATGCAAATCAGAGCCTGGGCGGGGGAAGAAAACCCAGCTGGTGAATATGTTATTTTAATTATTACTCTAAAGGAAATGTGGGCCTGGCTTAAGAGGACAGCAGGGCAGTGGGTCCCTGTGAAAGGACCCTTGGTTAGGGGAGGGGTGGAGCCGGGAGGGGACTCCGAGGGCGTGGGAGGGGCTAGAGACCCACGTGGCTCACGGGGCTTGGGCAACTGCTGGGTTCATTTCCATCATTTGATAGTATCAGGAGCTTGGATAAGATGATCTCATTCATTCATCCATCCATCCATCCATCCATTCATTCAGTAGTTATTTTGTGGGCACCTACCTGTGCCAGGTATTGTGCCAGCAGCAGGTGCTCTGTTTTGATGGTCTTCGCACTGTAGTGGGGAAAGGCTCGCGATCAACAAGTAGCACACGAATGAGTAAAACAACTTGACGTTGCTGGGTGTGCTGAACCGGACGAAGCTGCTCTGTGACAGAGGAAAATGCAGACGACTCGTTTGCTTGTCCAGGGTGGCAAGGAACACTTGTCGTGGAAGGTGCCACTGCATCTGAGGACTAGAGGACCGAATGGAGCCGGGGCTGCGATGAGGTCAATCCCGGGCCCTTTCGGGCAGCCCTGGGTGTCCCCGCGGCTCTCCCGTCCGGCCCCGGGTCCCTGCGCGGGTCTCTGATTACCGGGAGCGGAAGAGCAGGGAGGGCCGTGACATCTTCTGGGTAAACAGAAAAATCCAGGTGAGCTTATCCCGACTCAGTTTCTTTTTAAAAACTAGAGCAAGGAAGGCAAACTCGAGGGAAATCTGTTTCCCCCGTCCTCCTCATCACGTTGGCCCCAGGGGACTCAAGACCCTGACCCAGGCAATGTATTTGTTATGGAGGTGAGCAGGATCTGCACAGGATTTCCCCTCTGTGTGTGTGTGTTCTAGCCGGCGTCCTCGGCTAGAAGCATAACTTCCAGCTCCTGCAACCTTGGGACCTTGCAGACTTTCTAACATGTTCTTACCCTCCAGCTGGGATAGGAAGCCAAAGGGAGCCCTCAGTGTCCCCTGTCCTCTGACCACCAATGTGAAAAGTCCACTGGATGTGCCCACGGGCTCGCTGCTCTGACGCCCTAGCCTGGCGCCTGGCTTCCTGAGTGGGGTTTACTCTCAGGGGACGTGACAAAACAAAACTTGGAGATCAAGGTGTGTCATATCTCTAGTCACAGACAGAGGGACGTGAGTCCCACTTTCTTGCCTACAGGAGCAGAATAATGGAACAACAAATGAAAAATTCATTCTTCCCACCAACTTTGCCTGGAGGCAGCAGGGGAAAAATCCTTTGCACAGGATGGAGAGTGGAGAAGTGCGATGTGTGATGAGTAAGTAGAACATCCAAAGAGGAGAGAGAAAAGAGAGAGCAGGGACGAGGGCGGGGGGCTGGAGAGGAGGGGGAGAGCAGCGGGGTGGGCGTGGGCAGAACGCCCCAGGTGCAGATGGGTGGCATGGACCCCAGAACCAGCTCCCACCTACACGCCTCCCCCAGCCCAGCAGTCTGTCCACAAGCGCCCACAGGCAAGGACAGAAAAATGCCTGCTTTCCAAGAAAACAAGTTTGCAGCGCATATGTGTGCCCCTGGGCTCCTGCAGCCCCTCGGGAAGAAATGGGGGCGGGGGGGGCGGGCTCTGGCTGCACCCAGTGGGCGGGAGAGACCGGTGATGGCCAGAGCACAGGCCCTCTCTGGGGCAGGTTCATGCAGAGTGACCCTGGGCAATGGCACCTCCCTGTGCACAGCCACCCCCTGGAGGAGGCGCTATTCTTACTCCTGCTTAAAAGATGAGTGAAACGAAGCTTAGAGAGTCGGAGCCATCTGACCGAAGCCACCAGGTGGTCGGCGACAGAGCAGGGGTGACACTGGGCCGCGCTCGGAGGGGACAGGTGCTTCCTGCTGTCTCTTCGTCGCTCGGCTCTGTCCTCCAGCTCAGCAGACGGCTTTGGTCAGCACCTCCTCCGTGCCAGGGGCTGCGCAGGCTCTCCTGGTGGACAACGCCACCTTGCCCTCCGCCGGGGGCTCCCAGGCTGGCAAGGAAGTGGCCCGGCGCCATGAGGGCTGGGCAGGGTGGGGTGGGGGTGCTAGGGGGAGCAGAGAGGGTGTGGAAGGCTTTGCTGTTGCTTGGCCAGTCCAGACGACAGTCCTGTGAGAGGGGTGTCACCCCCATTTGCCCAGGGGCACGAGGAGGATGTAGTGAGCGGGCGCGCAGGGAAGGCTTCGGGAGGAGATGGGAGACGGTCCCGGTGGATGGTGAAGAGTGAAGGAAGGTGGAAGAGCGTGAAAGAAGTGAAGAGAGAGCAGCGACAAACAAAGGCGGAGGAACCGAAGTACGTGTGATGCGCAAACCGGAGACGGTTGGTGTCAGCAAGTGTTAAAGAGTGAGTCTGGGAGCGATGGGAGCTGAGGGTTGACAAGGGACAGGTCACAGGGGGTGACGCGGAGTCACCGAAGAGTTTGAGGAAGGAGGCAAAATGATTCCAGTGCTGGCACGTTCCCCGTGGAGTCTGTCTCTACCCCTGAGACCTTAGATCTAAGAGACCAGTGAGGAACCTGCAGCCATGATCCGAGTCAGAAGATGACAAGTCTACCTCAGGGCAGCGAGTCTCAGGACACAGCCAAGGGGACAGACTTAAGGGCTGTTTGGGGAAAAGAGTCGGTGGGCCCGCCTAGGGTTTGGGAGAGGGAGAGGGACCTCCAGGGTGACTTTCAGTTCTTGGGTACGGGCCACGTGGCTGCGTTTGGCCACAGCAGGGGCCGGGTAGGCAAGCAGGAGGCGCACCCTGTAGTGGCGCTAGCAAGGAAGATGGACGTCTTCCCTGGGGGGCCCTTGAGCTGGCGTTGGTGCTCGGCAGTTCTCCTGGACGGCAGTGGTAACATCAAGGAGAAGTTCATGGCCAAGCGGGTCCAGGGATTCTCATCCGATGGATCCAGCAGAGCCCACCACGCAGAGGACTGTGCGGGACTGGGCCACGAAGGTGAACTAGACGTGGTTCCCTCCTCGTAGTCAGGTTTCTGCCGTCTGGTGGGAGGGGCGGACGCACAGATAGGCCGTCACTGTGTACCGTTTTGGGGCTATGATGGAGGTGAGCAGATGGCACCACAGGATCCCAGGGGCGGGTCCTCGTCCTGGGTGGGAGCAGTAATGGGCATGATCTAAGGCGAGAGAGCGAAAGACACGTCCCAGGGGTGTTGGACCAGAGCTTGCCATGGCGATCAAAACGTCTAGAGCTCTCTGATAAAAATGAAGCCAACGACAACGGTAGAAAATGACGTTAATAAAAATTATTATCTAGTAATGACATCAAGCAACAAGAAAGTGCACATTCTACACGAAACAGAGTACTTTTCGTCATGTCATCCCTTTTGTGGATCTCAGTGAGGAGGACGCCAAGGTGAACAGAGGACAGGTGACCTGCCCAGAAGTCTCACAGTTGATCAGGGCAGGACTGGAGCCAAATCTTACGCTTCGCATCACGTCGGAAGATCATCACGGCCATCTCCGCTATTTCTATAGCTTTTTACAATTTTTGGAGCACTTTTCCACTTGGCCCCACATAATCCCATGGTGCAAATGTACGTCAATATTCTCATTTTATAGACGAGGAAACCGAAGACCAGCGACGTGGCCTCTACATCTACACGGGTAAGTGACAGAGGGTGGGCTCAAGACCAGATCTCCTGCCCCAAGGCTCTCCAGTGCTGTCAGGAGCTTGGAATCAGAAGTCATTCATTGGCCGTGCCTTGGTTTTATTGTAATACATCCAAGTTATTTTGATCAAGGCTTGTTTGTTTGGTTTAACAAATTTCAGAAGACAGGAAGACCTCCCCTCCCCTACCCCGGAGATCTATCTATTCTTCTCTGTGTTCTCAGAACAGATGTTTGTAAAATAAGAACTGCGGGTCAATCTGGCCTGCTGCATGTTTTTGTAAATAAAGTTTTATTGGAACACAGCCATGCCCATGTGTTCACACATTGTCTATGGCTGCCTTTGAGCTAGAACCCCAAGTCAGGTGGTTGCAACAGAGACCAGCTGCTCTGCTGAGCCTACAACAGCTACTATCTGACCTTTTCCAGAAAGCACTTGCAGACCCTGTCTTAGAGCCTTGCTGTGGTCTGAATATTTGTGTTCCCGGCAAATTCACATGTCGAAATCCTAATGGGATGGTATTAGGAGGTAAGGCCTTTGGAAGGTGCTTAGGTCATGAGGGTGGAGCCTCAGGGAGCTCCTTCACCCCTCCCACCATGTGGGATGCAGCTAGAAGTCACCAGTTTCCATGGCCACTTTGTGCGTGTGTCCCTCATGCCAGCTCTGATGTGGGCTGTAATAAGATGCCTCTGCTTCAGCTTGCGCCCACCTTCGGAGCCCCTTGGCCGTCACTCCCATGCTGGCGTTTGTTACGACTGTGTCCTCCCGGCTTCTGATGGCTCTCGTTCCCGTTACTGTGGGCGAACCGAGTTCTGTATCGGTGTCTTCTGCCGTCAGCCCTGACCCGCAGACGGGCGCGCCCAGTGAATTCCAGAACGCTGCTGGTCCCCCTCTCACTGGCCCGTTTATCATGGCTATTTATCCGGGGCTTTCTAGGTAGCATATCTACTCCGCATCTGAAGATCGTCTGACGCATTTTCTGACCTCACATAGCATATCTACTCCGACACACTCATGTCTCTCAACGTTTCAATCTCTTCCTGTGCTGCTTGGCCTGGTGATCCTGGCATTCCAACGTCACTCCGTGAGGGCACCGTGTTTTCCCAACCTAGCCCCCACCTCAGAGCTGTAATAAACGCCTCAGGATGAGGCCCAGCAGCTGCTTAAGGATGCAGCAAGCGTTCAGGGAGGAGCCGCACTTGGGAGCAGGGGGTGCTCAGAGGCTGTGCTTGGGGTCTCTTGTGAGATTCACGGAAGTTCCCAAACCTTTCACCCTTAACCTTTTCTCCTAAGCCTTTAATTCCCCTTCTGAAACTTCCCTGGCCCTAACCTTTCAGTAAAGGAACCTGCATTTGCTGAAGGATCGGATTGACAAGGGGGTGGGGTGCAGGTGGGCCTTATCCAATTCCGTCTCCTCCTGGAGCATCGACTTTTCAGTTTTCTGTTTTTTTGTTTTGAACAGCTTGACTGAAATATACTTTAAATATCACAAAATTCACTTATTTTAAAAGCCTAAAACCCATAAATTACTAAATTTATAGACATGGACGATCATCACCATAATCCAGTTTTCGAACCTTTTCCTCACCCTGATATGATAATTCTCCCACGGCCATTCTGGTCAGACCCTGTGCCCACCCCCCAGCCCATGACGACCACTGAGCTGCTTCCTGTTTCTATAAATTTGCATTGGCGGGGACAGTTCATGTAAATGAAATCCCGTGACACGTCGTCTTTTGCTTCTGGCTTCTTTTACTTTGCGTGATGCTTCTGAGGTTCATTCAAGTTGTAACATGTTTGAGTAGGTTTTTCCTTTTTATTGCTGAATACGATTCTCTTGTAAGGAGAGACCACATTTTGTTTATGCATTCACCAGTTGATGGACATTTGGATTGTTTCAAGGTTTTGGCTATTATGAATACTGTTGCTGTGAGCGTTCACTATGTCTTTGTGTAGACAAATGTTTTCATTTCTCTCAAATAGATACCTAGGAATGGAATTACTGGGTTGCATGGGAAGTTTATGTTTAGCTTTTATAGAAACTGCTACAGTTTTTCAAAATGGCGACACCATTTTACATTCCTCCAGCAGTGTGTGAAGGTTCTAGTTTGCCCACATAATTGCCAAATTAGTTATTGTTTTTTTGATTATAGACATTCTAGTGGGTGAATAATGGTATATCATTGTGGTTTTGATTTGCATTTCCCTAATGACTAATGATGGGAAATGTGCTTATTAGCCATTTGTGTATCTTTTTTAGTGATGTCTATTCAATTTTGTCTATTTTTAAATTGGGAGTTCTAATTATTGAGTTCTAGAAGTTCTTTATGTATTCTAGATAAAAATCTTTTCTCAAATATATGGTGTGCAAATATTTTCTCTCGGTATTTGTTTTCTGTTTTAATTAACTTAATGGTATCTTTTGAAAGACGGTGCTTTTAATTTTGATAAAACTCAATTTATGAGTTTGTTATTGTATGGATTATGCTTTTGGTGTTGTTTCTAAAAACTCTCTGTCTAACCCAAAGTTCAAAGATTTTGCTCAGTTTTCTTGTAGAAATTTTATAGTTATAGTTCATATACTTAAGCTTATGATCCATTTTTTAAATGACTTTTTGTGTATGGTGTGAGGTAAGGGTCTAAATTCATCCTTTTGCATATGAATATACAATCGTTCCAGTTCAATTTTTGTTGAAAAGACTATTCTTTGCCCATTATTGCCTTGGCACCTTTGCCAAAAGCCAACTGATCATAAATGTAGTAGTATAATCTGGACTCTCAGTTCTGTTCCAATGATCTTATCTTTATGACGACACCACATTATCTTGGTTAGAGTAGCTTTATATAGTTGCACCTTTTGGAGTCAGTGCTTGTAGCTTCTTTGTTCTTTTTAAATATTGTTTTGACTATTCCGGATCTTTTGCATTTCCATATGAATTTTAGGATCAGCTAATCAATTTCTACAGAAAAAGCCCACTGAGATTTTGACAGAGATTATATCAAATGTACAGATCAATTTGGACAGAACTGTCATTTTAACAATATTGAGTCTTCAGTTGTGTACATGGGCTATCTCTCCATTATTTAAAATTTCTTGACCTTATCTCGGCGATGTTTCATAGTTTCTGTGTATAGTACAAACCTTGCCTTTCTTTTGTTAAATTTAGTCCTAATTATTTTATTCTTTTATTGTGAATGGATTTTTCTTCATTCGATTTGCAGATTGTTTGTTGTTAGAATATAGAAGTACAATTAGTTTTTGTATATTAATCTTATATCTTGTGACCTTGCTGAACTTGTTAATTAGTACTAGCAGTTATTTTGTGTGTGTGTGTGTGTGTGTGTGTGCGTGTGTATTCTTTAGGCTTTTCTACTTATCGAATCATGTCATCTGTGAATAAAGAGAAATTTTACTTCTCTTCCAATGTGGATGTCTTTTATTTATTTTCCTTCCTGACTGCATTGGCTAGAACTGCCAGTATAATTTTGAATAGAAGTGGTGAGAATGGACACCCTGCCTTGTTCCCAACTGTAGAGAGAAAGTGTTCAGCGTTTCACCGTCGTATATAATATTAGCAACAGGCTTTTTGTAGCTGCTCCATATCAGGTTTTGAAGTTTTCTTTCTATTTCTGCTTTGCAGAGAATTTTTATCATACGTGTTAGATTTTTGCCAGATATTTTTTTCTGTATTTTCATATGGTTTTTATTCTTTATTCTATTAATATAGTATATTATATTATTGATTTTCAGATGTTAAACCAACCTCGCATTTCTAAGATACATCCTACTAGGTCATGGTGATGATCCCTTTTATATTTTGTTTTGCTAATCTTTTGTTAATTTTTTTTACATTTATGTTCATGAGGTAAAATGATCTGTAGTTTTCTAGAGTCCATCCATCCGTCCGTCCATCCATCCGTCCGTCCATCCATCCATCCATCCATCTATCCATTCCTCCCTCCCTCTCTCCTTTTATTTATCAAACCTTTATCAAGTGTTTACTCCATCTCAGGCATTGTGCTAGGAGCTCAGAGCACAAAAACAACTAAGATAAAGTTCTTGCTCTCAAAAAAAAGCACATAGGAGGGAAGTTTTAGTGATCGCACCCTGACGGTGTTCTGAGTCTGCACAGGTCAGAGTGGGAGGGTTCAGTGAGGGTGAAAGTGAGGCAGACTGGGGTGCTCCTTTGGCCTTCCTATAGCTTCTCTAGACTCTGCCCCCTGTTCCTGCCCAGCAAAGTTCTATCCTTCCCTAGAGACTGCTGCAGCCTCATCTCTCATGTCCCACAGGGAGCCCACTCAGCTTCTGAGGGAAATTGTCTTCTCTCCTTCACATCACATCAGGACAGCAGTTCTTTATCTTCAGTTGAGAACTGTTTCATGCTCTGGCATAGCAAAGTGTCTGCAGACACAGATAAACTGTGTTTTCGCATTTTTGTCTACAAAATTAATGATCTACAACTACAATAAAACCATCATCTCTTGTTTCCAGTGGGGATCGCAGGACATTTTTGAGCTTAAAAAAACACACAGAACCTCAATGGCAAAGAGTGCAGATGTTTTTATTCTTCTCTTGCCTTCAAGAACCTTTTTGTATCAGTTAGAAACCTGGAATCATAAAATGCTATTGTTGCAATGCTCCTAGGAACATTTCCGGCCCCGGGCCTTTATGTTACCAGTGGGGAGATGGGGGATGTGTTTCAGGGTGCTCTGTCAGAGGCTCTGCCAGGTCCGGGATCTGGATTCTCCATCGTCAGCCTTGTCTTCTGTTCTCCAACTGCCCAACAATGAGTGTAAGTCCTTTGTCTGAGGAGGCAGGCTCCAGCCCGGGTCTGCACAAGCTGGCTCCCGGAGGTCCCCCAGCCTTGTCACTTCCTGGTGCCTCATTTGTACTTGCTGAGTACAGATTCTGATCTCTGTTTAAGATTCTCTTTCGGGCTAACTCCCTATGCCTTTCTCAGATTCATGGGAACCTCTGAGGCAGTGGCTCAGAGCAGGCTGGCATTTGGCAGGTAGGCAGCTGCATGGTTGCACACGGGGCTAGAACACTGAGATGTTCACATTCCAGGGGTAAACAGCTCTGCCTGTTCCCTTGTGGATTCCCCCTCCACTGCCCTGACTACCCAAAGATCAGCAGCTGTGAGGGTAATTCTGGTCCCCAGGACCCTGCTCCATCCCTACGGCTAGTATCTATTCTGATACCTTATGGTTGTTAGCTTGTTTGAATGCCGTTCCTGGTTAAGAGCACGGGCTCTGGAGCCAGCCTGTCTGGGTTGAAACCCTGGTTCCTCTCTGGCTCTGTGACCTTGGCAGGTTGTTAAAACTCTCTAAGCCTCAGTCTTTCCACCTGCAAATGGGGATAAGTATACACCCTAGAGATTTGCTTTGAGATTCGAACTGACAAAAATGTCTTGGTTTCTTTCTCACTGGTTCTCACTAATCACACCCCATACCTTCTCTCCATGTTCCTCAACAGTGAGATAACCTGTGGGTCCTCAAGCTGTGTACAGCCACATACCAGGAGCCGTGCAAGGGCAGAAAGCAGGCTCTGCCCAAGGGTTTTTCTCCCCAAACCTCACTGGTGATGCCTCTGGCGTTCCGGGCCCTGGCCTCTGCCTGCCCACATCGATGGGGGCCTCTTCCTTCTCAGGAATACCGGCTCTCCCCTCCTGCCACCCACATCCTACTACTGCGGGGTGACGGTCAGCTATTCCACACCTGTTTGAGAACTGGAAAAAGCTAGCCCCTCTGGGCAGGCGCATGACTCGAGAATTGGACCACAGGCTGGATTTCAGGCTCCGTTCACCCTTTTGGCCACGTATTCTCCGTGCATGGTTGATACAGCTGCACGTGGCATCTCCGCTGGCAGCACTCAGGGCGTTTAGAAAGGGTGCCAACAGATCTGCAAGACCGGAGTGTGTAAAGAAACAGCTAACTGATCACTAGTCCAAGCTTACCTTTACAACTAACTGACATGACTAATAAAGTGTCCTGAACGCTTAATACTTATTCAATAATCATTTGTTGATAGCCTACTATGCCAGACCCTGAGGAAGCAGACATGACCAGGACTGGAATTTGATTCCTGAGAAACATGGCATCCGGGAGAGAGGCAGCTGCTCCAGCCCTGACTCAGTCAGGTGTCTGCACTGGGGTCAAGGGCAGGAAGGTCCATCCGGGGCTGAAATCCAGGAAGGAGTGAGCGGCCTTGAGCTAGGGAGCAGACGGCGCTCTGCCCCACGGGGCCTTCCCGCCAGCGCTGGCCTTCGCTCCAGCGTCAGCCCGTGGCCTTCGCTCCAGCGTCAGCCCGTCTGTAGGGAAACTGAGCTTTCACACTTCCGCCTGCGACCTGCTCGAAGTCCCCCAGCTAGTGCGTTTTCTTTCCTAGAGAAGCTGAGGCTGAACCCTGACACCCCAGCCCAGCTGCACCCTGCATCTGAGCCGCTGCCCACTGGGGAGCAGACAGCGCACTCTCCCCACAACTTCACGAGGGGGCGGTGCCACAGGGAAGGCACACTGAACCCGCGTGGACTGTGCAGGTGAGCGAGTTTTGCCGACACGTGCTCCTGAAACAGAATCACCTTTTGTACGGTATCATGTAAAAGTTTCACTGAAAAGACACAGCTGTGGTCCTACCCAGGTTTATTCATATGGGACCTTCACTGGGTCAACTTAATACTTAACTACTGCTTATTATCCCATCAGTCTTCAGGGACAACCCATGATCTAATTGCCCAGCATTTATGTTGCTTAGTAACCACACATAGAGAATAATAGTCCTTAAAGGGGCAGTGTGGAATTTCATGCCCCTGCAGTGAAGTACACTTCATTTCCCAGAGCACCCTGTGTTTTTTAATTCAGTGAATAAAAATGTGTAATGAATAATTAATTATGTGCTTGGAGGCACAATAGCTGCCTACTCTTGAATATTCATCAGTGGCATTATTAATTCACTAGGACTCCCAGGGAGGAATGGGATAGGCTTTCAGCCTAGCTGGAGGACTTAAAGATAATGCTTTGCAATGCGCACAAACTTTCTTAGAGCGGACTTTTCTTTGGGAGGCACTTTCTGGGTAATTTTCCTCTGTTGAGAACATTTCTCTGAGGCCCGGATTCCTGCGGAGCTAGCGGGACGCAGAGAACACCAGTGACCATGAAAAAGGCCCACTCTGGACCTCCCACTCGGAAAGCACATTAGAAACCCGGCCCCCTTGTCCCCCGCGGCCGGAGAGTGCTAATGGGAACGAGAGGCCTGGTGACAAAGGCGGGAGCCCATGTTCGCTTCTGGAAATGAAAGCAAAGGGCGTGTTTGACAGCTTTTCTCTCTCCCGCTTGGGGCCTCTTCCTGTAATGGAGACAGGACGGCGGTCTCCGCATCCTTGGGAGGATGGATCTGATCCGCAACAGGTGCTGGGCAGCTTGCGTGGCTCCCACGGGTCGAGTTTGTGTTTGTGTCCCTGGCCTCTAGGTCTCTCATCCAGTTTTCCTAAACACAGCTGTCGATGAGCCTCACGATAAAGGGTCCTGTGTTAAGTTTCCTCCTGCAGTTATCTGTGATCTCACATAGGAGCGTAATTCCTTACCCCGCTTCCTCATTTAGCCCGTGGAAATCTTCCTGTGGCCTGGGCTTGCTAGTTGCCTATCATATAGTTCCTCTTTCGTTCTTCTTTACTAATATGACCATTACATTCTGGAGGCAACAAAGCTCCCAGCAAAAAGATTACACGTCCCTGCCTCCCTTGCAGCTAGAGGCGGTCAGGTGACTAAGTTCTGACCAATCAGATGTATGCAGAAGTTGTTAGGCAGAGCTTCTTAAATGGAGGTGGGCAAGGAGTCCTGTTTGACCTTCAGCCTTGCTTCTCTCCTCATGAGCCTGCAGTGTAGATGAGACAGTTGAGGCTCTAGCAGCCACCTTAAACCATGCGGTAACCCTGAGGATAAAAATAAGGTGCTTGGAGGTTGGCTAAGGAAAACAGAAGGAGGCCTGGTGACCACGAAACTATTGGCCAGCCCAGAACTGCCTCCCTCCAGTCTCCCTCCAATTCATTTCATCTGGATTCTTCTAGGCCTTCTGTTGTGCCCTGCTGAACCAAATCTTATACTAGTCCCCTCCTCAGAAGTCTGTCATTGCTCTTGAATTCTTTTGAGATTTCTTAGCATTTGCTCTTTCTGATAGATGCGAAAGTTCATTCAAAAGTGTAAGTCTTGAATAGTAAAATATGGCTGGTATAACCGGAGCAGGAGTCAGAGCTTTAAAAATCATGTTTGTAAGCAGAGCTGTGGACCTGCTCTGTGTCTCTCCTCAAGGCCCCAGAATCTTGGCTGGAAAAAGTAGGGGTGTTTAGGCATCTCTTCGAAACTGGCTTGGAGGAGTTCTTTAATTTGGGATGTTACTCAGTGAAAAGATTGTTTCCACCTGGTTGAACTCAGACTCTGCCATGAGAACTTCCATAGTTTATCATACCTAAGACACTATCAAATATAAGGCACACCATTACTTAATGTACCACCGAAAAAGAAACAAATTCTGCCAGTTATAATTGTAAAATGTGTCCTGATTTTGGAACCATGAAATGTGAAAAAAGTGCTTTTTAGAATAAATGACACAGGCAGCACATAGTTAACTATATAGTTAACTTAAGCATAATGGTTCACAGCCAACCACCTACTACACAGAATTCTGCTGTTAACTTCCTGTACCATTTAAGAAATAGGTGAGATCTTTCTGGATCCCGAGCAGTTTTTGGTCCACGATCAGAATAACGGGAACGAGGCCGCATTTTGGAGTTAGACTCTTATTTCTATTTGCAAAACACACCCGTGTCTCTACCTACGAGATGACTCGAAGTTTGCTTTCAGGACTCATTGTCTCTCACCGGCGATCCTGGGGGTGGTTCGTCCTCTCCACTCTGCTCAGGACGATGCCCTGTGATGGTCACACATGACAAGATGTCGATTTTCTGTAGCTTGGTCCTCTCTTCTGCCCTCGGTCTTTGGGTTCTGTCTGTGGGTGTTGGCCGTGTGGTGCCTGCATTCATGATAGGAGGGATTTTCCTGTGTGTCTGTATCGGATGTCATCAACGCCTTGGCCCATGTCCCCTCAGCCCACTGGCTCACCTGCCACTTACATGGAGTGTTTCCAGCCCACCCACGGCTTCCCACCTCAAGCACCCAGGTCTTTCTTTTTCTTTGCCATGTAGCTTTCCCCATCATCTCGGAAGTTGCTACGCCTGCTCAACCAGTGCTGGATTCATGCTCCAGCTTCCCTGTCCTCTGAAGGTCTGAGGGTCCCCAGCAGGATAAGGACCCCACTTGCCTCAGTGGTGACCCCTCCCCTCCTGGGTTTCCTCTCTTCCCGTCTCATTTTCCCGACCCCATCACCTGCGCCTTCCTGGATTGCTTCCCAAGTAAACTACCTTCATCAAAGTCCTTTTGTCAGGATCTGCCCTGGGGAGAACTCCATTAATCAGAAAGAGTAACTTCCTGCTTGGAGTCTGGGATGAAAATGGTTTCTCCCAATAGACAGGAAAGTGGACACCAGGTAAAAACCTTCCCTGTGGCTGCAGCATAGGGGCTGTGATAGATCATCACAGCAAAGGTCCCAGACGCGTCGCACCTCTGCGAGTCCATGCCTTGGTGTAGTCCCCTCCCACACAGACTCTGGTCTAGGCTGTAGGACCTGCTCTGGCCAATGAGACATCAACAAATATGATGCAAGTAGATGCAGTGAGTGCTTGCACATCTGAGCTGGGTCTTTTGGAATATTCCTGTTAACATACAAAGAAGCCCAGTTTGGCCTCCCGGAGGGTGAGAAGCCACACTAAGGGGACCTGAGACCCTGCCCCCAGCCAACAGCCAGCTCCAACTGCCAGACGTGTGTGGGGCCGCAGGCCAGGACCCGCTAGCTCAAAAGCCCACCTGCACCAAACTCACATTTTTACATGTCCAATTATTTTAAACACAGCCCAAGCAAGCAGGTTTTTAGCCAATTAGAGCCCGCTTGGTTTACATGCCCTGAGAAATTGTGCCTAACATATCTTAGGTAAGAGAGCCCCTGTGGCTATAAAGACCCCAAGTGGCCGCTGCCCTTTGAAGCTCTCTAATCCAGTGACCCCCCTGCGGGCAGCTGAGCAATATCACGGAGGCGCGCCAGACTCCTCTCCACTTCCGGGAGGCGCGCCCAGCCCCCCCCCGCCACTCCCCAGTGCCTCTGGTCCTCCCTGGGGCTTAATGCTCTGACAGACCTCTCTCACATGCAAACCTGTCAAAACGACACCAAAAAAAGCCCTTTGCGCACTACTGCCACCTCGTGGTCATATCTCTCCCCAGTCAGTCCCCAAATCCCTGGGACTGACTACAGTGGGGGTTAGTAAGAATGGGCTGAACCCACTAAGGCTGAAACCCTCGAGAAGAGCAGTGGTGGGTGAATCGTCCAGTCTGACTGTGGCGGGCTGAGGGCAGGGCACGGTGGGGACCCAGAGCAAGGTGGCCGAGATAGGAGAAAGCAAAGTCGGCTGGGGTAGCAGAGGGAACAGTTCTAGGAGCTGCAGTGTCAGAGGAAAGGAAGGGACAGGCAGTTGGTTTTATTAAGCATTGCTGAGGATTCTGTTCCTCAGGTGGTGTCACTAATGGTTGAAATTTCTGTTTGGACTTCACTGCTTTCAGTGGGACATGATTCTGGGACCAGAACTTTTGGGGCCAGGTTTGTACCTGAAACACAATGAATAGCCCAAAATCTTTTTTTTTTTTTTAAAGCTCTCTTTTCAAGAAATGACATTTCCTAGATTTTTCTTTCACCAAATTCTTGACTGAGATACAATGTATTCGCTTTTAATAACTGGTTCAACGCCATCCATGCCATCATGGATGTTTTAAACGATGCTCGTTTTCCTCAACCAAGTCATGCTTTCATTAAAGTTTGCCAGGAAGCTCACGCACATGGATTTAGATCAATGAAGACCTTCTTGCATTTTGTTCTTAGCTTTGGTTGAGGCTAGAAGTAATATTGACATGTATCTTTTATTCCTGGGAGTGTAGCACTGTGTTAATAAAAACCCGTAAGAAAGCAGTGAACTCTACACTCTAGACTTTCTCCTCCCCCCACATCTCAAGTAGGGAGTAGAAGAATCATGAATAATAAATACGGAGATAAGAGAATGAGACTGGGAAATCAATTTACTGCAAAATATTTGCATATTTTATTAAAAGAAACTGTGTATGAGGCCCATAACAGGGTGGGCTGATTTATATTTTGATTTGATTTGTGTACATTAAGCCCCTGGGAGGACCTGTCTTCCCTAGTGGTGTCATTCATGGTGTTAGGGTCCAGAGGCACTTACATGTTGACTCTAAGCCTCTTATTTTACAGAAAAGGAAACTGAGGTCTGGAGAAATTACATGGGTTGGTGGAGGGGTTGCAGTTCACCTGGAAGGAATCCCATCGTCCTAGAAACGTAAGGAACGTGATCGAGGCATGAAGTGAATAATACGAGGATGCACCTCCATGGTCTTTTGCATCTTTGCTCACAGGAAGACAAAACTTCCTGCCTCCTCTTCTTATAAAAACACACAAAAACACAGACGGATGAACATCTGGATGGGTTGACTTCTACTTGGGCAGAGACAAGAGAGAAGAAATTTTTCATTGAGTATAGATAAGATGCCCTTTCCCCTCCCCCATCCCATCCCTGCTCCAAGAACAAGTTGTGGCAAACAGATCTTTCTTCGGTGGAATGGTGGGGTGTTGGTGGGCGGTCTCCTCCCCGCTGCAAGCCCTCTCTGCTACCTAACAAATGAGTTATGTCCCTGGTGGCTGCTGCCGAGTGTCTGACAATACCTGGAGTTTGGGATTACCACCCGCCTAAAACCAGAAGGCCGTGATGATCAGTGTCTTCCTGTTGGCTCTGTCAGCAGCTCCTGTCATCTGCAAGGCCAGGGTTCTATTTGGTGCCTTCCGCTCTGGATTCACCTTCCCGGAACTGACTCCTCCCTTTCAGCTACTGCCCGACAGCTCCCCTAAGCTGCTCAGACACTCTGCGTTTCCTGGCCGGTGCCCTCTCTGCTCTCCCATGGAAGCTGTCTTCACTGTCCTCCCCTCCTTCCCTCTCAGAGGATGGCTGTGCCTCCTGCTGGGCGTGCGTGCTGTGTGCTGGCCATTGTGCTGAAAGCAGGCAGTTGAAGATGGGTGAGTTCATGAAGCAGCAGCGCTAGGAGGTGTGGGTCCAGTGGAGCAGGGGTTCATTCAAAGAGCAGAGGCAGTGTCACTGCACCTAACGACTGGGGGGAAATGAAAAAATTCATTTAGGAACGCCTCGTTTCAGAATGAGGAGACTGGGGTCTAGAGCCATGTCTGACATCAGCTATCCACATGCCTTTCAGAAAATCATGCATCCATGCATCCGTGCATCCATCCATCCATCCATCCATCCATCCATCCATCCACCCACCCACTCACGCATCCACCTATCTGACTGGCCATTCACCATTATTTCATAAGCTGTCACTCAGCACCCGCCTTGAACTGGGTGTCATGCTGGGCACTGAGAATACGAGCACAGTGAGGTGCACACGGTGGGTAAGAAGCGTCAGTAACTAATAAAACAGGGCATAGGCCGTAATGAGGCACAAAATCCGTGGGAGCCCAGAGGAAGGAGATTTCATTCCAGCGGGGGCAGGTGGTCAGGGAAGAGGGTGACGCAGGAGCCAGAGCAGGAAAGATGAAGGGTACGTGTCCACTGAAGTGGGAGGGGAAGAGCAGAGGGCTCATGCAGGGTGGGAGAAGCCAGAGGGGACCAAACGCAGAGGGGTCTGAAGGAGTCTGAGACTGTGAAGTCTCTATCTACAACAGAAAAGCCAGTGGGAGAGTATCCCTTAGCCTGGCCACCTAGCGTCCATGATGCCACTGGGGACTCAAGTCCTGGACTTGTTGTCATTTCGGATCAACGCGATGGCCGGTGTGAGGGACGCTGCTATGATTCCCAAAGTCTGTCTGTCATTAGCCTTTTGAACATGGATCCTGCCTTGCATCCCCTGGACACCCTGCCCCCTTGCATTTGCAGACACGGGGTGTGCTCTTGAGGTAACTAGGTCTCAGAGAAGGCCAGCGACTGGCCCAAAGTCACCTACAGCCATGTGCTGCCAAACTGTTCGATGGCATTACTCACAGAGGCATTAAGAGGTGAGGTACAGATGGTGCTATAAAGAATGAAAGTTGGAGGGAGGGAAGACCCAGGATTCCATTCGCAAGAAATCTGATTCACGCGGAGCCTGCGAGAATGAAGCGAGTATCGGGCGCTTCTTCTGTTTCCTGGGTCTATCCCGCTGTCTGTTAATGCGCCCGCCGCCTTCTGGGCATCCCTGCTTCTCCTCTGTGTGCATTCTGGGAGGAGATGTCAGTCCAAGGGCCCTTCGCTCCACTAGTAAAGGAACGGGCACGTGACCCAGGCTCAACCAATCAGATTTTCTCCTGAAATTCTTGAGCAAGACAGACAAGCATAAAAAAAAAGGCTGGTTCTGGTTCAGCCCAGCAACAGCCTCCCGAGGGTCTTTGCTATGCGGTCTTTGCTACCTGCAGCCTCGTCCTGTGTCCGTGTGTCTAGTCCAGCTTTCCTCTCACGTCTGTCCGTCTCCTCATCTATATAATGGGATGATAATCCTGCCTCGCCGTGCTGCTGTGATGATCGAGTGAGTTAGCGGGGTGAACGCATTCTGAAAACTGTCAAGTGCTCCAGGCATGTGAGAGGCTATTATTCTAATTATTATTAAGGGGCAGCGAGTGGTCGCGGAAAGCACAGCGCGAGAATGTTTCCAATGGACTCGTAAGTACACAGCTGCCTTCCGCCCGTGACTCCGTCTGGAAGGTGTCGCTGAGGGGCCACTCCCGGAGGGAGTTGGCTCTGCTGAATCCATAGTTTTGCACGTTGTTCATTAAAAAGAATTTCTAAAAATAAGCCCAGGTCAGAGAAGTTGTCCAGACAGGAACGTTTCCCAGAGCTTGACCCAAATCCTCGTGATCTCGTTCTCCAGCGGCCCGGCTGCCTGGGGAGACAGACCTGCCCGGCTCAGCCTCCACCCTCATTTTCTGCCTCTACACAGGCCTGGATCCCTTTCTTGGCACATGTGGGGCACGAAGGCCACCTGGAACCACGGCCTTCTGAAGCTTTGGAGCCACAGTGGCCTCCAGAATCGCGTCCGTCCTGCTTCCACGCGGCTTCCTCCTTAGACAGCACTGGAGTCTCGAGCACAGATCTGAGGGGCCACCTGCAAGGTGGTCCAGGATTCTGCAACCCAGGCCTCGAATTCAGGCTCCGTTCCTGAGTTTCAAACCTGTGCAGGCAGCTGCCCGCTGAACGTTGCTCCTGGAAGATTTTGAAACCCACTTGTTCATGATAAGCTCATTCTGTGTCACCCCTCATTCCCAAAGTCTGCCTCCTGCCCCCCACCTCCTCCACCCACCCAGGAGCCCAAGCCTGACACTCGGAGATCCCCATCCCTCTCCCTCACACCCAGAACTCCAGGAAGTTCTGCTGAGATTCACTTTCTACGCGTCTCTAGGCTCTGCCCACACTCTCTGTCTTCGCTTCTGGAAGCTCAGAGTGATAAACCTGAAGGCTTCTTTCTTTCTTTCTTTCTTTCTTTCTTTCTTTCTTTCTTTCTTTCTTTCTTTCTTTCTTTCT
>NW_024349797.1:18614685-18662301 GCF_902729225.1 Pteropus medius
TCTCTCTCTCTCGTAGAAGGGAAAAGAAATAATAGCAAGTGGAAGGAGAGGACTCTCTGATTCCTATAAAGACAGGCGACTAAATGTTCCCCTAGTCCACAGAGGGAGAAACCGAGGTTACAGAAAGACAATGGACCAAAGCCGCTGCTGGTTCGTCTAGTGCCTTTGTGACACGGCTCTGTTCCAGGACGCACGGCTTGGCAAGCAAAGTGCAGTCAAGATCTCAGCCTCTAATCGCTGCCTCGCGCAGCGAACTATCTGCACACCCATTCGGAGCAGACTTGAATATGACCTGCCTGAAATCCCACAACCCGGAGGCTGGGCTCGGAACCTGCACATCAGAAAGGTTCAGGGCTCTTTCCGGTGTAGTCCCCTAGCTCGTGGGGACCCCTCTTTCCTCCCAAGCTGCAGCAGCATTTCAATGGCAGGTGACTGCAGCTCCTGCCAATACCCTGCCCTAGCGTCTCAGGACCTCACTTAGCCGATTGGGATCTTTGTGATTAAGAGTGAGAGGATTTGCCCAGCTCGGTCCTGACAATCTGGCGCAGTGTTGATGAATAGCAGTCAGGTGCCCTTGGATCAGAGGCATTTCTTCCAGCTCCCAGAATGGTTCTCGCTCCGATCCCTCGTGGAGGCTGTTGGGAGTGCAGGCTGTGCACTGTGATTGACACTGGCTAAAGTCAGGGTGCAATGGAGCCCTCTTACACACAGGCAGGGGACTTGGTGTCTATGTGATTTACTGTGGACCTCTGCCGAGAGCACAGCCAGCCAGCTCTCCAGGACCCCGGCTCAAGGCAGTCGCATTTCAACCTCGTTTAGTGCAAGAGAGGGCTGGCTCTGTGCCTGGTTGTATTAATAAATCAAGATGTATGTAAATGCATAAGGGCTGGCTTTGCGAAGCAGAGGATCAACGACTGTTGCCCAGAGTACCCGAGCTGGTTACTCTGGCCTCGGCAGCCTGCCCCCTCGCCCGCCTCACGGTGCGGGCTTTCTGTTACCGAACCGTGGTCGCCTGTGTAACGTATAGGAGTGATGATCATCTTTCCACTCAGCAAGTTGTGGCCGACGAATGATTGCATCAGGCAAACTCTGGAGGTCGTCTCTGTGCAGGGCGTTGCATGTGTGTTATCTCAGAAAACGGTCCGACTCCAGGAAGCGGCCTTACATCCTCATCCTTCCCCACTTCATTTACAGGTAAACTGAGTTAGAATGGGTACGCGGCGAGTGAGGGCCACCGTCCCTTCCTACCCTACCCCGCAACCTAGCAGCGAAGAAAGTCGGCCCGAGTTCTCCCCGTCTGGCCTCTGCGTCTCTCAGCTTTCATTTCTTCGCTTAAGAGATGGAGGAAATAACACCTCTCAGGACAGCTGCACGGGTTGCTGTGATAACAAACAGGAAAAGAAATTAGGGAGAGCCCTCGCAGGCCAGAGTCGTCCAGTCCTGCAGAATCCAGCCAAAAAATCCTTTCGGCTTTTGGCCAGAGAGCCCCCACTAACCGCCCGCTGAACCTGGATGGGGGGACCTCACTTCCATAGGGTTATTTCCCCAATGTACTTCTTCAATCCCCGATGATGAATTGGAGGCGAACTGAGCCGCTCCAGGAAATCAAAGAGGTTTGGAAATGCCTTGAAGAGAGACGGCGGAGTCACGTCCTCCCATTCATTCTCTCTGTTTTCTGATTTCTTTGGTGCTATGGATTTGATTCATAATGAAAAGACTCAATCTACAAAAATAATAATGATAAAAAAAAGAAAAGACAAAAAGGCAGTTCTTTCGAATCACACCCCGGTCAAACGTGAGATTTCCTTCTGCCTCTGTTGAGGCCAGGGCATTTCAGTGAATTTCAGAGTTGTCTGTACTTTCCCGAGGTCAAAGGGCAGACCCTGGCCCTGTCCTCCTGGAGACCGTTGTCGTGTTGGAGGTAACGAGCCGTGGCTTGTGAAGCGGGAGGCCAGGTTGGAGGTCCCTCTCTGCTACCGGCTGGGTGTTTGACGGCAACAGGGCTTCTCAAACTGGGTGGTTTTGCCCTGCAGGGGGTAGTTGGTAAGGTCTGGAGCTATTTGGGTGTCAGGGCTGTGGAGATGCTCCTGGCATCCAGCGGGCAGAGGCCACAGATGCTGCTAAATATCCTACACTGCACCAGACAGCCCCTGTCCCTGTCCCCCTCCTGTCAAAGACTTAGCCAGGCTCCCAATGTCAAGAGTGCCCAGGCTGAGAACCCGGGTCCAGAGGAGTCTCTCATCCTCTCTCAGTTTCCTCGTCTGTGAAATGGAGGTGGCATTGCTGCACCAGGTGATGCCTAAGGTCCCTAAAAGCTTCTGTGATCTAATTGTATCTCTGGCTCGGGGGTGACTCAGAGGTTCTGCATCACTGGCTTCCTGCCCCTGTGACACCAGGGGCCCATTATAGCATCTCCGACGTCAGGGTGTCCATGTGATGTGGCACTTAGCTGGGAGACGCCAGCGGGAGGCTCTTCGTAGTGACAGTCACCAGAAAATGCCAACCTGGAAGACAGACGCTCTCAGCCCCCAACCCTTCCTTTCTTTGTTTGTTTCCTTGTCTCTTCCTTAAATAGGGCACCGTGTCTTTGGCATTTGCAAAAACTTTGGCTAATTAGACTTTCTTATCAGGCTAGCACATGAACACGGAGCCCAGCAGCTTGCTCAAACTTTCCAGCATGTTCCAGTTTTTTTTTTTCCTTTCTGATATGAATCCAAGCAAAGCAGAGGTCTTAGCTGTTGCTATTTGATTTCGGAATCTCTGTCCCTCTGGCTTTTCATTCTGTCCACTCCAGGTTTTCCTCTACCTGGGCTGTCTGCCTCTTCACCCCACCCCCACCCCCAACCCCTAGTTCCTTCTGCTCCAGATCTTCCCTTTTGTTCTTCCTCATCTGCTTTTGAGCCACACACCTAGTGAGGCTTGAGTCCTGACTCCGCCACTTCTCGATTGTGATGCGGTGACCGCGGAAATGTCCTGCCCAGGACTTCCTTCCAGAGAACCTGTTGGCAGACAGCCTCCAGCTGCTGCACCTTCAGGCCCCTGGCAGTGCTCACCCCAAGGCCACGCCCTCCCCCAGCTTTTCCCAGCCAGTGACTGAGCTCAGTGGGTGGAGGAGCTGGGCCATTGCTGATTGGCTGGCCTGGATGCCTCCTACAGGCAGTCTGCTCTGGAGCGCCCAGGGCTGGCCGAGCTTTGCTCAGAGCCGCCCTGTGGTCCGGGGCTCCTCCTCCCGTCCTCCTCCCTTCCCCTCTCTCCTTCCCCAGGTGTCAGACCCACACCTCAGTCTGAGGGCTCGTCCCCTGCTCCATCTCTCTCCCCGCTTCACCCTTCTTTGCACCTGCTTCTCGAAGGCCCTGAATTGACCCATCTGAGCAAGTCAACGAGGACCCCTGAGTCTCAGTGTCCTCACTGGCAAAACAGAGAGACATCAGATCTGCTGTATCTCACAAGGTTATCGTGGGGATTAAATGACGTGAGACACGTGGAACTTCGTACACCACCCAGGTGTGCAAATGTTATGCACTACTGTTTCCATCAGAGCTCTCTGGCCTTACATCCCTCGTAAGCCAGCAGCTGAAAAATGAGGTCGCTGTTGATGTTTTCGCTGGGCTAATCTTCGTCAGGTAGGATTACATCATGTTCGGTGGCCAAACTGAATGCCAGGAGCTTTCTCCTGCCTCCATCGTTGCCACCGCCAAAAATGACCTCATACCGTTTCCGGACGCCCACCGTGGGGGCCCGCCTGGTCCCTGGTGGAGAACCACTGCGCTGAACGGAGTCCAGCGGAGATGTCGCTGGGTCCTTATGGCACCCCGGCACTTACATCTCCGCTCGGGCCTTCAAGGGTGAGAACCTGCCACTCTCTCTCACTTATTTTTGTCCCTTAACATTTGCATATATTTTTGTAAGCTGTCTCGATCCTTTATTGAATGAGATGGTGGAAGAAACAAATTCGTGAAATAGTAAATATACCTTCCGATGCTACTCACATCATCCCCATCTGAGGCTTCCGGCCTCGTCAGCCAGAAAACCCGCCAAGGCCACGGGCAGCAGCTACAGCTCGTGGTGCCCTCACCCCCAGAGTCTCCTCACTGCCCCCTTGCGAAGGTTTCCTGCTGTTTAACTTCTCTGGGCATCTTGTTGCTTTTGCTTTTGATGCATGGTGTCTCTTAGGAGCCATGCGATCTTGGACAAATCACTTAGCCTCTTACAGTTCCTCTACTGTAGAGCGGTGAGGACAATACCTTCCCTGCCCCTCTCGGAAGGTCGTGAGATGATAATGGCTGAGAAGCTGTGCCTGGGGTAGGATCTCATTTGTTTCTCCAACCTGTAACCTTGTCATGCAACGTTCCTCTCCTTTCATTGAGTAGTGTCCATTTCTCGATCCCGCGAATATGGTTTTGCGACTTTGCTTTGACGCACAGAATGGTGCAGGAACGGTGACATGCCATTTCTGAATCTTTGCCTCCGGTAAGCTGCCACTTGCTCTCTCGGATCCCCGTCTCTGCCCCGTGAGTGCTCCCAGGCCGGCCTGCTGGAGGACGGGAGAGCACATGGCAGAGATGAGCCATCCATCGGAGACCACCTTAGACCCTACCAACCTGGAGGCTGAGTACAAATGCACAAGTGGGCCCAGCCGAGACCGGAAGAAACACTTCACGGAGCTCGGTCCGAATGTCCACCCACGGAATCAGAGGCAAAATAAATGGTCGCTATTTGAAGCCACTCAGTGTTGGATAAGTTGTTATGCAGAAAAAGCTAACCGATGCGCCTGGCATAGAGGAGAGGCAAGCTGAGTGGTGTTGAGACCAGCCACCCCTGAAGCTGGGGCGGGGTGATTTGGGGCAGGTATCGAGGAGGTGCAAAAAAAGTCTATAGTGAGAGTCTATAGCAAGCACCGCCCCCCTTTGCAGCCTCAGGGTAAGACAGGAAGTGCCGAGCAGTTGGGGATCATATGCCAGGGACCAAAAGTTGCATGCTGAGCAGAAAAAAAAAAAAAAAAGAAAGCCTGGGTCTAAGGTTGTTATTTATAGCGAAAATTTAAACAGGGAAGCTCTGTCAGTTTTCTGAATTACTGACAGTTGCAGAAATGTTAATACAAATCTTTATAAGACTGGCCAGATGTTCGATATTAAACAAGCATCTGTTTTGTATAAAAGAATTTTTATGTCCCCTACACAGTGTCTTTCTCTCTCTTCCTTTCTCACCCCCCGTCCTGATCCCGCGATGGATCCGGGCGATGGCTGAGGGTAATTGTCTCAGCTATAGTTTTATCTAGTTTCTGAATGCCGGGGTCCATGGTGTCAAAAATACACCCCCAAAAAATAACCCTGGGAAAGGTTAATAATGGCCTTTCTGGTGTCATATTCTGCACGTTATGTGTTGTGGTAATTATTATCATTAGGGCTGTAAGAACGTCTAGTTATCTTTCTTAATCACATACTATAAAGAAGTGCTCGGAACACATATCTATTATTTAATCAAAATTTCACAGTTATTGGCATTCGCGCTCCACCAGGGCTGTGTTTATTTTCTGTTTGTGAGGGGGAGCGTCGCCTCCCAGAAGAGAGGGGGCCCTGCGCCCATAGCCACTTTCATCACTGTCATGGCATGTGGCACTCGGTGCTATTAATATCGGAGACGACAAACACATGTTATTACTCTCCACTCCTTCTTTTGGGTGGCACTCTAGGAAAAGCACTTTTATTAACAAATATAGGGTGAGACACATGACACACACGAACCCTTCAGCCCGGAAGAGGAGATAGGGCGGGGCTGAGACCTTTAGGGATATGCTATTTCCAGGGACGGAGAGCAGAGCGGGTAGGTTGGGTCACTGTGGATGCCCTGTGATGACCACTTGGGGTGTCCCCCCCACCCACTGCTCTGGAGAGAACTGTCCTTCAGAGGCAGGGGATTGACACCCAAAGAGGCATTATCGTCCCATTCTCCAGACAGGCAAACCAAGGCCCAGGGGAAATCACGTGCTCAGAGTCACCTAGCAAGTGAGCTGGAACTCGAGGCTAACTGCTTGCTTGATCTTAGTGTCTGCGGTTTCATCATCAGGCCATGCATGCTCCCAACCTGCACTGGCCACGGTGGCCACTAGCCTTGTGTGTACCGAGCACTCACCATGTGGATAGCCCAAATTGAGATGTGCCGTAAGTGTAAAATATGTACTGGATTTCCAAGACGGTACCATAAAAATATGAAATATCACATTAGTAATTTTTAGTATTGATTTCATGTTGAGATCGTGTTTTGGATATATTGGGTTTAATAAAATACATAATTAAAATTAACTTCACCTGTTTACTTTTTAAATTGTCACTACTAGAAAATTTAAAATTACGTCCAGGGCTTGCATTTGTGGCTCACGTATTTCGATTAGACAGCACTGTCCCAAATTGTGACTTTATGTGTGTTTCTTCGACCACAGTTCATCTTATTGCTTACTTGCTTGCTTTTAATATTTTTTATTTTTCAATTATATTTGTCATACAATATTACATTAGTCTCAGGTGGACAACGTAGTGATTAGACATTTGTAAAACTTATGAAGCGATCGCCCCAATAAGTCTAGTACCCATCCGACACCGTACATAGTTATTATACCATTATTGACTGTATCCCTTATGCCATACTTTACGTCTCCATGACTATTTCGTAACTACCCATTTGTACTTCTTAATCCTTTCCTCCTTTTTCACCCAGTCCCCAACCCCCTCCCATCTGGTAGTCCTCAAAATGTTCTCTGTATCTATGAGTTTGTTTCTGTTTTATTTTTTATTTTGTTTTTTAGATTCCACATGTAAGTGAAATTATATGGCATTTGTCTTTATCTGACTTATTGCACTCAGCACAATAGCTTCTAGGTCCATTCCTGTTGTTGCAGATGGCAAGATTTCATTCTTTTATTATTTTTTAATTCATTTTTACGGCTGAGTAACATTCCGTTGTATATATGCACCGCCTCTTCTTTGTCCATTCATGCATTGATAAATAACCAGGCTGCCTCCATATCCTGGCTATTGTAAATAATGCTGCAATGAACGTATGGGTGCAAATGTCCCTACAAAGTAGTATTTTGGGTTTCTTCAAATAAATAGCCAGATGTGGGATTACTGGGTCCTTCTTTGTCTCTGGTTATAGCCTTTGTTTTAAAGTTTACTTTGTCTATTATAAGTATTGTTAACCTAGATTTTTTTTTTTCATTTCCATTTTCATGAAATATTTTTTCACATCCCTTTACTTTCTGACTGTATGTGCTGTTTGATTTGAAGTGAGTCTCTTGTAGGCAGCATATGTAAGGGTCTTGTTTTCTTATCCATTCAGCCACCTTATCTTTTAATTGGAGCATTTACTTCTTTTTCATTTGAAGTTCTTGTTGTTAGATATGCTGTTATTGCCATTTTATTATTCATATTTTTGATATGTATATTTTTTTCTTTTTCTTAAAGAAGTACCTTCAACGTTTCCTGTAATATAACTTCGTGATGATGAACTCTAGCTTTTTCTTGGCTGGGAAGCTCCTTATCTGTCCTTTGATTCTAGATGACAGCTTTGCTGGGTAGAGTGATCTTGGTTATAAGTCCTTGCTTTTCATCTCTTTGAATATTTTGTGCCGATTCCTTCTGGCCTGCAAAATTTCTGCTGAGAAATCAACTGCTAGTCTGATGGAAGCTCCCTTGTAGGTAACTAATTGCTTTTTTCTTGCTTTTAAGAGTCTCTATTTGTGTTTAACCTTTGGCATTTTAATTATGATATGTCTTGGTGTGGGCTTCTTTGGGTTCATTGTGTTTGGGACTCTCTGAACTTCCTGGGTTTGTATGTCTATTTTCTTCATCAGGTTAGGAAAGTTTCCCAACATAATTTCTTCAAATAGGTTTTCAATTTCTTGCTCTCTCTTTTCTCCTCTGGTACCGCTAGGATGTGAATGTTGTTTTACTTGATGTCCCAGAGGCACCTTAAACTATCTTCCTTTTATTTATTTATTTTTTTGGATTCTTTATTTTTTCTTGTTGCTGTTCTGATTGGGCGTCATCTGCTCCTCCACCCTCTAAATTGCTGATTCGATCCTCCGCTTCGTCCACTTTGTTGATTCTCTCTGATCTACTCTTCATCTCAGATATTGTGTTCTTCTTTTCCGACTGGTTCCCTTTTATGTTTTCCATCTCCACGTTTATGTTTTCTGTCTCTCCGTTAAAGTTCTCACTGAGTTCATCTGCTCTTTCCCTAAGTTCACTGAGCATCTGTATCACCAGTGTTTTGAACTCTGCATCTGGTAGATGGCGCGTCTCCATTTTGTTTAGTTCTTTTTCTAGAGCTTTGTCCTATTCTTTCATGTGGGATGTGCTTCTTTGTCTCCCCATTTTGATCGCCTCCTTGGTTCTGTTTCCATGTATTAGGTAGGGCTCCTAAGTCTCCCAGTCTTAGTAGGGTGGCTTTCTGTAGTAGATGTCCTGTGGGGCCCAGCGGCACAGCATTCCCTGGTCAGCTAAACCGGGTACCCAAGCTGTGTTCCTTGTGTGGGTTGCGTGTGCCTTCTTGTTGTGATTGAGCTTTGGTTGCTCTTTGTATGTTTATAGGAAGGATTGACTGTTGGATTAATTGGTTGTGAGGACTGGCCAGTGAGGGGCTGACCCTACAGAGCAGGAGTCACTTTAGCAGGGCTCTGGTGCCTGCCCGGTCTGCCCTTCGGGTGTGTCCTCCTCAGATGCAGCCCTGGGTGGTAGTCTAGCTCTGTCACTGGTCAAAGCATTGGATATGCTGGCCTAAAGGCCTCGTGGGAGGGGCCCAGCTGCAGGCCAAGTTTAGCCGCAGCCTATGGCTTTTTGGGGCCTCTTGGTAAGAGTTAGTAAACAATCTGCAGATGGCTGCCACCTGTGCTGAGATTATAGGTGCATCAAGAGGCCAAGCGAGGAACTAGGCTGGCTGCCTCTACCGCCAGGCTTGGGACTGCTCGGCGAGAGGTACGGGGCACGTCAAAGCCAGATGCTGCTTGTTTAGATTTTTTGAACTTTTGAGAGTTTTTAGGAAAGTCTGTAGCGTGAGCCAAGACAAGCCATTTGAATGGAATAAACCACTAGAGGCAGCTCGGGTGGGTCTGGAAGATCGAAGGGGCGGGGTCTCAGGAAATCACCTGGGCGGAGCGACCTGTGTTAACCAGGATGTTAGAGGCTCAGATATGGCGGCCGCCTGCATCTGCATGCTGGAAGTGGGGAAAGCTAACCGAGGAACAATGGATGCTGCTATGAGAAAGTCGCCCCTCCAGCCTTGAAGCCTGACAGCTCAGTTCCTTCCTGTGTGTCCTGGGCGTCCTTTGAGCAGCTGCCCCAGTGCTGGAGCTTGGAGTGAGCAAGTCCATCATCGAGTAAGTCCATGCGTGGGCCCTTTAAGAGGAATATCTGCGACTCCTGCTACCCTCCATCTCACTGTGCCACAGTCTCCGCTGGTTTTCACAGCCAGAGGTTGTGGGGACTTCTCTTCCCGGCACTGGAACCCTTGGCTGGGGAGCCTGGTCTAGGGCCTGGACCCCCTCTGCTGGTAGGGGGGACTCTGCAGCCATGATAACTCTCCTAATTCTCAATTAACACATGCGGTTGTGGGACCGGGCCGTTTTGCATTTCCGCCCCTCCTACCAGTGTCAAGGTGACCTCTTATGTGTGTCCCAGTTGTAGGACTTCTGTTCAGTTAGACTTCAGGAGACTCCCAGTGTTGGTTGCTCTGTCGTGTCGTTGTAATTTCGGTGTGGTTGTAAGAGGAGGCGAACAGTCTTTACCTTTTTGCCATCTTGGCTCGGTACTCGTTTTATTGCTTTAGAGTGATGGTTCCCAACTGAGGTGACTTTGTCCCCCAGGAGACATTTGGCAATTTTGACAGTCATGACTTGTGGGGGAAGGGGAATTACTGGAGTATTCTAGGCAGGGACACTGCCCAGCATCCTCAGTGCACAGGACAGCCCCCGCCCAAAATGTTAATAGCACTGACGTTGAGAAGCCCTGGCTTAGAGTCATTTCTTGCGTATCTTGTTCTCCTTTTGAAGGTCCCCAAGGGTGTCACTGATGCTGTAAGAGAAAGAGGAACAGCGCCATGCTGTTGTCCATAATGAGCGTTTCATTTTCCCATTTCCCTCGTGGACACTCTCTTCCCTGATTTTTTTTTTTTCCACAGAATTAGGAACCCATGTCTGACCATAATTTTCAAATATTCCTGCCATGTGGCTGACATTTTTTGAAAACACATGATGGTGGCCGTATTTCCTCAATGGCATTTTCAGGTAGCAACTTCCCTTTTCCCGTGTTGAGATGGACAGCTCCCATGAGAGATGAGGTGCTCTTGGAATCGGAAGGTTTGGATGGAGGAGGGGAATATAAGGGGCCTGACCTTGTAGGGGACACAGACAGCCAGCCCCTGGGTAGACTCCAAGGAAGAGATTGTTAGACTTAACATGGGCCTCAGCTGGGAGAAAATGCCCTAGAGAATGAGCGAAGCCTGGCTTAGGATACTTGCATCAGTGATAATAACCCTGGTGTGCAGCAGATAAGGAAGGCTATTCTGCTGTAAGGGCCTGAGCAGGGGCCGGGGGCTCTCTGGACAGCTGAGGTGGCCCAGGGATCTTGGACGAGTTAGGCATGGCCGAGGCAAACCCACAGGGACCTGAAAGGTGGGAGCCTGAGTTGGAAATACGGAGAGTTGAGGCACACCTTCCGGCTTTGAGCAAAAGGGAAGGGCTTGTATGGGGATGCAGGGCCTCTAGTAACTGGCTTTCAGTGACAAGTAGAATAACGACTTGGCTCCAGCTTAAGGCCTGAATGTATCCCAGGAACATGTGGCCAGGAAAACACATTTGTTATAATAGTGTCGCTGGCACAAAGCTCAGGCCATTAGCTCAGGTGTGTAAGAAAAGCCACTCTCTTTTCTCATAAGCAGCGAGGCATACATGGTCAGCTGCTTCCTGGGCTCATGTTCCCTCCAGTACGGGCCGAGGGTGGCCGTCTAGCCAGGGTAGCATTTCCCAGTCACCTTGGCATCCAGCTGGGAAGGGGGACTGGAGATGGTTTCACATACTCTGCCCCTGCTTACTCCCCCGCTGGCTCTGAGGGCCTGAGGTGGGCAGAGCTGGCATCTGGGTTAGCTTTACCTGCTGATGAGACAAGAATGGCAGAGAGAGGAGGGGTGAAGGTGCGAATTCTGTAGAACTATGTGGTGGGAGTTTGTGTGTGGTGAGTCCCCGGGGGCCTCTCAAAGAAGCCCAGGCTCCTTTGCTTGTGACATGACTAGGGGAATCTGGGAAATGGCAGGTGGGATGCACGTATTTCAAAAGTCATTCAGAAAGCACCTACTATACAGCAGGCTGTGTGTTCTGGCCCTGGGACAACAGAGGTGGCTGTGAAGGTCTTGAGCTCACAGCCAGTGGGAAAAGGAAGTCACGGAATAAAAATGATCACCTTGATGGAATAGGTCCTCTGTGCCAGGCACGACTCTGAGTGCCACATAGTGACACAGTTCATTTTTCCCAGGAGCTTGCCAAAGTCTTTCAGTTTCATAGATCAACAGCGAAGTTGAATAATTTGCCCAAAGTAATAGCGCTATCTCAATCTAGGCAAACTGGCTCCTGAATCCACACTTTCCACTACCATGCAAGACTGCCTCTTGGTGCAGAGAATAAAACACAAACATCCCCTCTCTTCCCCCTAAACCCCAAATTAACCTTGATCTCCCTTCCTGTTCTCTGGCAGAATTGACTACAACTCTCAATTATGTACCATAGAATTTTGTTAAGATAATAGTTATAGATGTTTATGCTCATAGGTTGCAGGAAAGAAGAGGGTGTATTAGCTTTTGTAGCAATCACAATGTGCAGCAAACAAACCCCAAATCTCAGTGATTTCCTAAAAAATGTTTCCTTTTCTCTGATGAGCCTGCAGCTCAACTGGGCTCGACCAGGCTTCTGCAGGTCCCAGGCTGAGGATGCAATGACCACCTGGGCCATGTTTTTTTGTTGCAAATGGTGGCAGCACAAGAACATCAAGATATGCAATGCCCCTTAAAACTCCACTGGGAATTGTCACACTGTCTTTGGTTTAAGTTAGTTATGTGGTGAAGCCAGTCAGGTAGGGAGTTGGTGCCGCTCCCAGGGAAGCCATGACAGGGGCAGGGAGGAAAGGAAGGACTGTGAGCAAATGACACACGCTTTCAGGTGCCAATGGGAAGAGGTTGAATGCAGAAGATGTGGAGAGATTCGGCTCAGGTAGAAGGAGTCTTCCCTCTGTGGACTCCAGGGGAATAGGTGAGAGTCAATGGGAACTCACCTGAGGATGGAGGTGTGGCACCGAGAGGGTGTTCCCCAACAGGGTCCCCATCTTCCCTGCAGAGTAGCAGGTGAGTCATCCCCAGAGAGTCATCCCCAGAGGAGGCCAGGTGTCTGAGGAGCATAGAGGAGGTTCCGACTGGGACCGGCCCTGGAACATACAAGGAGCTGACTGGGGCCATGGACAAGGGCACGTGGACAATTTCGCAGTCCAGCTGAGATTATAGAGGCCTCTGGCTTTCTGGACCCCATCACCGTCCTTTCTCGACACTGGCCCATCTGCTATGTCGATGTCTTATCTGTTGGTTTGGGGATGGACGCAATGGCAAACCAGTTGCAAAGGGAAATTGTATATCTTGCCAAAAGTTCTTGAAGTCGTTGCAAGTGATATTAGAGAACTGCTGAAATTATTTGCCGACGCCACCGCATAGAAGGCCTGCTGATCTTAGGACAGACAGTGCTGGGTTATCATCATGGTTGACGACGTGATAGGTACTTCAAATAATTTCATGTCGACAGATAAAGAAAAGCCCTTGGGAAAATTGATGGAACCCTTGAAATTTTAAAAAATGGGTCTCTTTATTATTACACTGGGAATTCAACCCTGGAGTGAAGGACGTTAGAACCTGTGGTCTTATAATTTTGTTGGAAAAATTATGCCCCGTCACCAACTAACGGCTTGTTTGTCCTAAGAATTCACACATAGCTGCCATTATCACCTAAATTTTACTAACTGTAAGGAGAATAAACATGACTTCACAATTTTTAGTTTCACATTTTAAGACAAAGTTTCGATCACACACAGTTTTAGTTACACGAATTGTGGGTTCCCGATTCCAGTGGACTTTCTTAGTGGCCCCTCGTTCCCGAGTAAAGGTGGTGAGAGCCCCACACTCAGCCATCAACGGTCCATTTCCTCCTCATGCCGGTGGGGGCTGCGTGATGCTGTGGCTCTTCCTCCCTTTGACTCAGCCCTCTTATGCAGCAGAATCAGCCCTCTATGGGGTCAAGGCCACGGGAAATGTGTATCCAGGCCCCATTTGGTCAGACGTGTTCTGTCCTGGGTAGCATTCGATCCTCTGTTGAGTGACATTGCAATGCCATGACATGTTCTGTGTCTCATCAAAAATAATTACCCTGGATACGAAAGCTCAGATGTTACTGCTTAATCACGTCCCGCCCAGTATTATGGGGGCTGTGATTACAGTCTGGGGAAGACAAAATACAACCCAGGATGGGGGAATTGTTAAAGTGATTGAAACATGGAAATGAATCTGAGCAGAAAGGTCTAAATCTTACCTGGGTTAGTATTATTGTTATAATAAATAATCATAATAATCCCATACATTTTATAGCGTACAAAATCCTTCTTATACATTACTTCATTTGACTAGGTTAAGAAGAATAAATCTTAAGGCTTAATTTCTCTTGGAAATATCAATCTCTAGTCTATACTCCACCTGGCTGCCTTTTTAATGGTCCCAAAGCACAGCTTCCCCCTTCAATCCCCAGTTGAAAAACTTTAAAACAACTTTCTGTGTCTGGAGAATAAACTCCGAGCTCCTCATCTCGGCATTGCAGACGGTCTAGGACCCTGCCCACACCTCTCTTTCCAGCTGTGTCCCTCGATGCCCTTCGTTACGCATCTCACCTTCGTGCTGAAGCACAGCACCGCCTGCTTCTTGGGTGCACGGCTCTGGTTCTGCACGGGTGCATTTGCCCAGGCAGCCCCCACCCTGTGGGTGCCCTTCCCTGACTTCCTCGGGTACATGCAGCTAAGCCCAGCCCACCTTGCAAGGTCCAGCCTTCAGACACCCTCCTGTGTCCTCGTTGGGCAGGGCCCCCCTGCCTTTGGGCTCTCAGCACCTTCTCTGAGCCCCGCTCAGGACTGGCTGGCCTGTCATAGAACCAGAGTGTACATGACTTGCTTCTTCCACTCAGCCGTAAGGTCCTTGCGGGAGCTGGAGGCAGGACCTCGACTTGACACTCTTATTTTTGCTCTTGGGGACCTCCCCACCTGGCAAGAGTCTGGCCCAAAAGTTGACAAAACGTTTTCTGGAAAGAGCCCAATAGTATATATTTTAAGGTTTGTGGGTCATAAGATCTTTATTGCAACGATCGATTCCGCCATTGCATTTTGAAAGCAGCCATGGCCAACATGTAAATGAATGGGCATGAACGTGTTCCAGTAAGGCTTTATTTATAAAAACGAGCCTCAAGCTAGGTTTGGCCCGTGGCCCCGCTGCCTCAGCCAAATGTCTAGCAAAGGCATCACATGGATGTTTGTTGACTGGGGCTGAGTGGCCAGGTGGATGCATGAAAGAGAGAGAAACCTATGAGTGTCTGGGAATTGGGGTGGCCCAGGTACACAGAGCCAGGGCCGGGGCCCCATAGCCACTTGCATAAGAGGGGAAAAAAGAGTCACCTGTGCTGGGGGCATTCTCGTGCTAGGAGTGGCATGGTCCCTGGAGGAAGCTGGCAGGGCCCCTGCCTGGCGGCATAGGAAGAGAGTTGCAGGCACAGCAGAGCCAGCCTCATGGGTCAGTGACGTGGGGCAGTAGCCAGCATGGAGTGATGGGAGGCTTGTAGAGCCCCCGTCCAGGACCCTGCCCCACTGGCTCACCCTTCCGTCATCCATCCGAGTGAGGAAGGCTGGCATCTTGGGGTTGTGGCTTCCTCAGAGCTGACACTGCTTTGAGCAGTGTGGATTCCAGGTAGTATCAGGCTGGTTCGCTTGAGTCTGTCCTTAGTCAACTCAGAGCCAAAAGAGTGGCCTCAAACAGTCCTGAGACCCAGGCAGGAGGTGAGGCCTGAGGATGCTCATCAGCCTGACCAACATCATCTCGTGTAAGGAAGGAGCCTGGAACCTGCAGCCGGTCCCCTTAGGATGGTGCCTGGTGCCCATTTAACCCTTTATTGTCTGCACAGGGGCGTCCCTGCATCTCATCCGACTTGATCCTCTCGCCAGCCTTCCAAGGTGTGCAGAGGTTATTATTACTGTTCCCACTTTCCACATGAGCAAGCAGACTTGGAGGCTGTATGAGGACTTGCTCAGGGGCCACAAAATGTGGAACTGTCTTCTCTGGTGGAAGGAGAGCTGAAGGCAGGACCCAGGCAGCCCATCTGCAGCCCGGAGCTCCCTGAACTCAAACGTTGCTATCCCAAGGTGGGGCCAAGTCCCCGGGTCCCTTTGCCATCACGACACATAGCTGTGCTCATTGGCACACCTGCCTTTCCACAGGATGAGTGGGTGTCCTTGTCCGTAGGAACCTCCGTGTGGGGGGGCGAGCCCTCTTTCAAAGGCCTGAGACCCTGCGACAGGTGCAGGTGAGGATTTAAAGAGATCGAAGAAGTTGAACGTGGACTACAAACTTTTTTTTTAATGTTTTGTCAGATGGGCAAATTCAGGACTAAACCACTTAAGAACATTGGGAAAACAACTTGAACTATAACAATCCACTCTGTATTTCAAATGCAGCAAAACGAGTGAAGGCCGCTTTTTGTGATCTTGTTCTTCCTAATCTTTTTCCTTTTAATGGACAGAAGAAAAAAAAAATGACCAAATTAGAACATGAAACAAAGAGGAACCCAAATGGGGGCAGGAGACACAATAAAAACACCCTCCTGACCTGAGGCGAGGCTTCTGAATTTCATTCCTTTTGCCAAGACTTCTACTAATCCCCGGATTACTTCCTGTGTTTGAGCCCCATCTCTCTTCTCTCTTCTCTCTTCTCTTCTCTTCTCTTCTCTTCTCTTCTCTTCTTCTTTTCTTCTTTCTTCTCCTTCATATTCTCTCCTCTCTTCCCCTCCCTCTTCCCTCCTTCCAATGTTTAGTTCTGCTCTCCTAACCTCAATATTTAAAATTCTTAATGATGCAACCTGAAGTCGCCATGGCAACCGATTTCCTTGCCGAGGCGGCGGAAGAGGCCTGTGATGGGGCTGCCATTGAAATCGCAAATAATTTTCCTTTTCTTTCAAAATTAAGTAGGCTGTCTGAAGTGCTCCAGTGTGGGTTTCCCCTTCCTCCAAAGAATAAGAGTCCCCTGCCCTGAAATGCTCAGTTATTGCATGTCTCTGGTATCTTTTATGACCCCCTTCTCCATTGGCGCGTGGGCCGCCCCTCTGGAAAAATAACGAGAGCGCGCTCTTTGTTGCTTCTCTTTTGTCGGCGTGAGGAAAGCTTCCGACGAAGTCTAATGACATTTGGTGGGTTTTCCCCAAACGCTCCTGTTTAATTGCCTTTGGTTCCCCATTCTTAAAACAACCAAGTTTCTTTCTCCTTGAATCTCGAGGGCAGGTTTGTAAACGGCGCGGAGGAACCCAAAGCGCTTCTTCCAGGCCGAAGGCCCGCACCGGTGTCACCCCACGAGTATTGGGTGGACGCTGTCCCTCCCTCTCGTACCTTCCAGCGGCTTCCCCGCTCGGATGGGGCCGGGCGCCTTCTCCAAAGGCCGCCTCCCTTCCCCTGACACCGTGAGCGAACCTGGGCCGTCGCCTTCCTGCCTGGCATCTCCTGCCTGCAGCGCAGCCCTGAGCCCGCGGCCCCTGAGGTCTGGGGGGTTCTGCCATGCCGTGTCCTGCCTCAGTTTCCACGCAGGGCTGCCACGACACCTGTCATCCAGGTGAGCTCAAAGCAAAAACCAGTTTTGTGGTTCTGATGCCCCTCAGGCAGGTCAGGACATTATATAAAAACAAAAAAGGGTGTGGAGCGAGGGCGGCTGGTGGCAGAGGCTGCGCCTGGGGAGCTGGGCCGCGTGGAGGCGCCGGTGGGCGGGGAGCGGGGTCCGCCAGGCCCCCCGCCCGTGGGGCACCAGCGCGGGCTCACCCAGCCGGGGCGCGGCGCGGCCTCCCGCAGATCGAGCATACGGCCTGGCCACTTGTCCTGGACATTCTGATAACTGAGACTGTCTCTGTGACTTCCAAGTGCCCTTAGGTCAGGGGACGCCCAGGAACGAGCAGGAAAGCCTGTCAGAGCCCGGGGTGAGATTCCGCGAATGAGGTTTAACGAGGAATGGGGACCAGCGCTCCACAGCATGGCCCCCCGCGGCTGGGGAACCGGGCCGACGCCCTCCGGTGGCCACATCACCCTCCCCGCCGCGGGACACCCTCAGTCCCCTCCTTTCCAGTTCTTTCCTTCTGTGGCCTCAGCCACAGCGACCGCCTCGGCGAGTTCCTCCTGCATCTCTGGCTGTTCCTTCTCGGTGCCCTCCCCGCGTCTCCCAGACGAGCGTTTCCTGGGTCACAGACTTGTCGCTGCCCCTTCCCCGCTCCCCACGCTGTCTGGGCCACGTCACTGCGCCGCTCGTAGGCCAACAACCCCAAATTTACAAACAAACTCCACCCACACAACCGTGGCCTGAGAGTCACCCCGTGGGTGTCCCCTGGAGCCCTGCAACTTAACGGTCCCAAACAGAGCTCATCACTTGACCCTCACACTCTTCCCTGGTCCTGTCAACACCGCGGCTTGTCTCGCCACCCACACGGGACAGAAAGCTTGGACTCTCCTCTCCTCCAGGCTCTGTGGGGGACAGTTAGCAGGGCTGTGAAGAGCCCCCAGGCCGTGCCCAACAGGGCCTCGCAGTCCTGAGCACCCCGTCCTGCAGCAGCCTCCCTTCCCAGCCCCTCCCGCCTCTGTCCTGCCCCTCCCTGACACACAGGGGCGCTCTCTCGGATGCAGACAAGATAGCGTCTGCATTTGTGAGTTTCTAGGATGTCTCCCAGCATGCCGTGATGACACAAGAGGAAAATGTCTTCATTCCTGCTTTTCAGACCTGAGGTTTGACCTTGGGATCGCTGTGGTTTGGCACGTACAGTCATTCCTGACACACAGTAGATGATCGAAGTTGGGTACATGAGTGAGCTGTTTCTGGGTGTGCTTCCCATTTTGTTCAAAGAGCAGAGAAATCCATTTCTTGGGGTTCTCGGCTTGTAGCAGAAAGCGGCCTGGGTCAGGGCCCGGGCCTGGCTCTGTGTGTACCAGCCCTGCCTGCTGGGAGCTGTAAACCTCTCAGGCCTCAGTTTCATTCCCTGCTCTGCTGCCCTCCGTCCTGACTCCGAGGTTAAAGGAGGGACAGATGGGGTGCAAATGACAGAGGATGAGAGACCTTCGTCTGGGTCGGTCAGTGAGAGGCTGGGCAGTGGGGGGGACAGGACGGAATTCGTGCACACCCAGCATCGGGGGCGTGCCAAGTGAGACCCCATTCCGGAATGACAAGCAAGACTCTCACGCACTTTCCATTCAGTGGGACCAGGAGGAACCAGGTAACGTCGTGATATCTAAGTGCCTCAAGGGTGAGAGAAAGTCAATGCAATTCAGGTGACCTTCGCGCTCACCATGCAATTTCCACAAACCGAACCAAACAGACCTCTGAAACATCTCGAGTGCGCCTGGCACTACCTCCCTTCTCATCGTATCTCCCCCACAATCCACTGAGATAAATGGAGTTCCCCGAGGAAAGATTTTTCATTTTGAGCCTTTTCAGACCTCCTGAGCAGAGACGATTTATACAGCATCGTCAGAGGTTAAGGAATAGCTTCCAAGCCTTGAATGGAAACAGAAAGTGTATCTATTTACTTGGAGAGCTTCCTCTCCAACTCCTTCGCAAGAGGCACCAATAACGCCGCGGAACAAAGGCCTCCACGCCAGTCGAAGTAGCCCCAAAGCAGAAGGCCGTGTGATTCACCGTGAGTCAAGGTCTTCTTGCGATTGTGTAAAGGACTCGGTAATGATGATAAAGCACTCAGAAGGTAACGATGCACTTAAATGCACACACGAAGCGCTTTTATTTTTTTTCTTTTTCGACAAAGAGAAAACTGAAGTGGGCAGCTTCAGTGAAACGTACACCTCTGTCCCTAACTTATGCTGAGTGGTGGCGTCGCTGGAGGCATTATCGCCAACAAAAGATTCTTTTAGAGCCTGAGGAGCAGACCTTGGCTTCTTGCTTTCTCTTACTCGGGAAGGCATTTCTGTTAATGCGCTTCTCGGAGAGAGAGACCCTCCGCCAGCGTCCGCAAGATGTGGGCGTTTGGCTCGGAACTCGCAGACTGGGGAGGTGGGGACCAGTGTGGTGGTGCGGGGTGGCGGGACGGGGGAAGCGAGCTGGAATCCTCTTCGGGAGAGAAGGGGTCTGGTTTGGGGTGTGTAAGTGTGCAGATGGAAACCTAGTGAGCCACACAGGATTGGACATGTATCGATTAGCTATGGCTACAAAGGCCTACGTAACAAACCCCCCCAAACGTGGTGGTTTGAAACATCGGTTATTTTGGGCTCGGCTGGGTAGCTGTGCTTCACTGTGGCCCTGGCAGTGAGTGGGGTGGATCTACTCCATGTGTGTTGCTCCTAGGGCCTCGGGCAGCAACGCCCCAGCAGAGCTTCTTATGGCCACGGCAGAGGCGCCAGACATGGTCTCTTAAGGCTTACGTTTGGAACTAGCCAAGTCACTCCTGGCCAAAGAGAGTCACGCGGCCCAGCCCAAAGTCAATGGGTGGGGGAGACACTCTGCCCATGATGAGGCCATGGCACAGGGGTGAGTGAATGTGGGGTGAGGTGAAGAACCAACCCCACACGAAATAACGCCTACCACGCACCGTGTACCTACGCTGGTCTCGTCTATGCACCTTCTCATTTTTCTTCTCGGCAGTTGTAGAAATTAGGAATTATCATCCCCACTTTAGACATGAAGTTTGGCGAGGTAGAGTAACCTGAACAAGCTAACACAGCAGAGTTGAGGTTAAAACCCAGGTCGCCCCACTTCAAAACCCAGATTCTTCCAGTCTTGCCAGGATTTTTCCTCATCTGAGAAATGCGGCTAAAATCCCATTTCCTGTCTCCCTTCATTAGTCTGCATGAGGCTCAGACAGGACGATGTGTTGGAAATTGCTTTTGAACCTCAAAGCACCACATAAATATGAGACTCTACCATTTAATATTACCAAAGCAGCCGTATTATTAATATGGGGTTCGAGGGAGGATGCCCCAGTCCTAGTCCCGGTTCACCTGGTGAGTAATGTATTCAAGTCCTCTTTCTCCCGTGGACCCTGTTCACTTTAAAGAAGGGATATGCATTCTCCCTTCATTTATGAAATGGTAGAGTTTTGAGTGCCCGTGGACACTGGACGGGAGGCTTGGAATATCGCAGGCCCGGGGCACAGATGGGGGATAGTGCCAGGGAGTGGGCTGCCCGGTGACCACAGGTGAGTAAGAGTCTTGGCTGGAGGCAGGGGGAGGAGATGGAGAGAAGCATAGAGCCTGCTGGGAGAGAAGCGATGTGACAACATTGTGAAAAGACTGTGAGAAACACGAGTTACATCATTATTCCGAGCAGGTGTTTCACCTGCAGAGAGCGGCCCAGAGCACTGATTCCCACTCGAGAATTCATCTTGTCATCTGTCCATCTATCCATCCAACCACCCAACTAACCATCTGTCTATCCATCATCCATCCAATGAGCTATCCATTCATCATCCGTCCATCTATCCTTCCAACACATTCACTTTTCAACTTATATTTCTTGAGCATTGATAATAAGAAATACAATGAGCACGAGGAAAAGTGAACAAAACGAAGAAGTGGACGAGCAGTCGCGTTTTCAAAGCACCTACTATGTGCGGGGCACCTCACATACGACACCCAGTTTAAGTCTCGACGGCCCAAAGATTGTGTGTGTTTTGGCAATGGGGCAAACAAGACTCGGAGAGGTCGGTCACTTGCCCAAGGTCAAACAGCTGGTAAAGGCAAAGCCAGAATTCAACTCCAGTTTTTCCGACCCCCCCCAGAGCCCTCTGGTTTCTAGGTACCCTGTCATCTGCCTGCCTTGGGCCTGTTTCACCAGATGGGCTGATACGGCCATATCTCTTGAGCATTTCCTGGTATGAAAATTTCCTCACGTCCCTTCCCTCCCCGCCCATGACCCTTGGTAAAAGCCATAGGTGCCTAAGGAAGCCTGTACTGAGAGGTACGAGCTGGAATTTGGCCCATGACGCTGCATCTCTGACGACTAGGGATAGCAGGCCTGGGGCGGGAGAGATGGAGGAGCTTCTCGGCTGCTCATGGCATCATGTCCATGGCGCTCCATTGCGGGGGCTCCCGCTCGAGCATCACCTGAGCTTTGCATTCCTCGTGACTTCTGGATGCCGACGAGAAGACCAGCACTGCTTCTGGGCGGCTGTCATGTCTTTCTGAGACCCTGGGGAAAGCCCGCTGGGACCAGAATAGTATCTCGAGGTTGCAGAGATGGAGGAAGTTAGAGTTAGAAGAAATCTGAGAGCTCATCTTGTTCAAATGGGGAAACTGAGCCTGGAGAGTGTAGCAGAAGCTGCTCACGCTGCACCCGGACCCTCTGCCATCACTTGGCCGTTTTCACTTGACCTACTGGCTGCCGATGCCCTTCCACTCCCAAGAGCCAACAGTGGCCTTTGGCTACAGGACTGACCTCAGGCAGTGGAGGTCCAAGTAGCTCGTGAACGCGAAGGGCCGGAAGTATTTGGGAATTTAGGCACAAGCACCCCGTGCTCTTGCCTCTGATTGAGGTAACTCTGACGTGTGTCCTCAGCCACCCCTTCCCGAGGGATTTTGCCAGCGCTGCCCTCTGTGGGACTTTGCTAGACACTGCTCCCTCGCATGGCTCCCTCCATAACCTTTCCTAACCATTATTTCACGGGAAGCCTCATCTAGGGGCTGCTTCCGGGGACCCTCCCCCAGGTCAGAGAGGCAGGGCAGTCTAAAGGAGAAACAACCACTGACCTCACACTGAGCAGGGCCAACTCCTGTCTTATTTACAGCAGCCCGACCGTCATGGAGTCTAGATGATCGAAGGTCATTGGCGTGGTCGGGCTTTGGCCAGACGGTCTGGGTTGTTCTCAGTCTGATCGGGTGAGCAAACGTGCATGTACTGAGCATCACCCGTGTGCCAGGCACTGTACACTGCGGGCGCAAAGGTCGGGGGACAACCATTATTGTCATTAGCAGCACCTCACGAAGTCCCCTCTCCCCACACCGGAGGAAGCCCCATGGCTTCCCTTCCAGCTCCCACAAGTCGTCTGAGAGCCGAGGTTTTATCTTCCCCCGGCTAAATGCATGAGATAGAAACGAAATAACATAGGTAGGGGCTCTGGGGAGCTCACATTAACCCCCAGCTTTGTGTGAGTCCGCGTGTTCAAGGCCTGCCGACGTCTCCTAGTCCCAGCTCCTCCTTTGTGCCCTGACCGTGTTATTGTCATTCAAAATACCCAGAAAAACAAACTTTATAGAATCCATTTCCACATTGAATGGAAACATACAAGTCTGCCTCTTTCAACAGAAATGCTTTCAGAGTCCACCCCTCTGCCCACCCCATCAAATTCCTTCTTCCTTAAATAAAAGCCTTTTCTCTCTCACTCTCTTTTCCCCCTTGGCAGTGTTGTTCAGCAGGTGGTATTATGTGGAGGTTTTTCCACAGTGGAAGCCTTTGGTGACCCTCATCTTAAGGAACTGCTTAAGCATTCAATAATAGCCCACACAGCGGCTCTCTAAAAATAAACACGTGCTTATAAAGAATTTAACCTGAGGACGCCACACTTTAGAGGAGAGGCCATCCTTAATGGACTCTTCGTGCCGAGCGGTAAAGGAGTCCATTGCAGCTGAAAACTGACAGCCTCTCATTGTCATGATACCGGGGATATTGTTAACAGCTGGGCCAGGTGGGCTCAGAGCAGTGGTGGTGATGGTGGCTTGCCGGGGACGGAGAAGGAAAGGCACTTCCTGTCGGATTACTTAGGAACAATCTGCTCGGTGACCCCCATCTCCCCCTGTGTGGGGCTCCCAGGACAGACTATTAGTCTTTGCACCATCATTTGCCCACCTAGGAAGAGGGAGAGGTGGACAAGGACCGAGGAAAGAAGGGGTCAGCTGTGGGACAGAGCCAGGCCTGGTTTCCTGTTCCGTTTTTGCCCCTTGCTGGATGTGAGACTGTGAGGCCCCCAGCCTCACGTCTGCATCTGTAACCAGGAGATGCTACACCCACCCTCCCGGGGCTGCTATGAGCATTAGCGAACCTCCAGTGCACAGCCTGGTGGACGCTGAGTGATCAGTAATATATGGTGGTTGCTATGACGGGTCCACCTCTCTGGAGAAAACAGGCAGAAGCATTGCTGATACGGCCCGAAAAGAGAGGAAACTCGATGTGTTCGGTCCCAGTAGACAGAACTGGGAGCCCCAGGGGTACGGTGGGAAAGGCCTGAAGGTTGGGTGGGAGTTCGTTTGAGGTTATTTCCAACTATTGATGCCATAAGTGTCATGTCTCACGTTCTCCCCACGACAGCTCGTGAGAATGTCATTCCATTTCACGGGCGAGGAGGCTGTGACTGAGCTGTGGGTATGTCCCCCAGCCTACAGGGGAAGCAGGAGTTCAAAGTCAGAACTGGGCTCCTGCTTCCCCACTCTACTGCTTCCCTTACTGGTCACTGTCTCAGAATTCCTCCCGCAGAAACGCTTACACAGCCTGGAAAGAATAAACCGTAGCCTGGGTATTCCGTCGGCTTGCTCATCAGCGTGAAGTCCACTGCTTCCCATGGCACGGATTGCCTAAATGGTGAAGGTACAGGTAGGGGAGAGATGGCCATGCTAAAGTCTCTGCATAGCTGGGGGGCCCCATGTGGATGACAAGTTAGAGATGGCCAGACAGCGACAAGTGTCATTGACTACGGGGAAGGATCTGAACCCCCACACACTGCTGGCGGGCATGTAAAATGGCGCTGTCACTTTGGACGACAGTCTGGCAGTTTCTCAAACCGCTAAACACAGCATTAGCACAGAATCCAGCAACTGCGTTCCCAGGTCTGCACTCAGGAGGAATGCAGACATGTCCACGTGAAAGCGTGTACACACCTGTTCACAGCGGCAGCATTCACAACAGTCAAAAGGTGGAAATAATTCAAATGTCCACCGGCGGATGGGCTGGACAAACAGAAGGTGGTCCATCCGTACCATGGAATATTATTCAGCCATCAGAAGGAATGAAGTACTGATACCTGCTACCGTGTGGAAGAGTCTTGCAAAAATTATGCTCAGTAAAAGAAGCCAGCCACGTAAGCCACGTATTGCATGACTGCGCTTATAGAAATGTGCAGAATAGGCCAATCTATAGAGACAGAAAGTAGATTGCTGATTGCTTAGGGCTGGGGGCATGAGAATGCTAGGAAAAGGGTACAGAGTTTATTTTTTCGGTGAAGAAATGTTGAAAATTGTAGTGAGGACTGCACACATCTATGAATATACTAAAAACTGTCCAATTGTATAGTTTAAAGGGGTGAATCGCATGCTTTGTGATTATGTCTCCATAAAGTTGTTATTTAAAAAAAAAAAGAGTTGGAGAGAGGAGGGTGCCTGAAGAAGAAAACCGGGGCGCCATTTCCAGAAGGTTGGGGTGTAGGTGCCGGGCAGGGAAAACATCTGCCCACTTTCACACGGCTGTCGACTGCCGCGAAGGCTAAGTGACGTCACGTGGAAGGGCGCCTGAGCGTGGAGGGGCCTGGCGGACACTGGTCTCTCTTCCTTTCCCTCCTCCGTGAATGCCGTAGTGGAGACGCAGACTCCCGGTGGATCTACCGAGGGCCGTAGGGGCCCTCCGTGTGGCCATACCGTGGGGGCATACCGAGGTGCCTGCCGAGGTGCCTTCCTGCTCGAAGATGGGGAATCGGTGCCAGCCAGCACTTCTGCAAGCGGGAGGCAGGTGAAAGCGTCTCATAGTCGACAGTGCTGGAAGATGTTTGGGTCCCGTGTGTGTGTGAGTCTGGCCAAGACACTGCCCGCCCCGCCCCCCGTCCCCACCATCCCCGCTTCAAAGAGCGTCTGATGTGGTCGGATTTCTATGGAACTCGTTTGGGAAATAGTTGAACCTCTTATCACCTGTAATCAAAGTGTCAAGAACCCGTCAAGGCCCCAGAGCCTGACCCTTTTGTCTGGGGCACAGCAGTCACACCCGAGATGTAATTCCTGATCTGATTTGTGGTCCCCGTTGTGCTGACCTGGCCTCTTTCCACCTGTCCCTCAGCCCGTTCCACCTCTGAGCCAGTGGGTCACACGAAGTGCTCCAAGGCCACTTGGGCTTGGGGACCAGGGGACGGCAAAGCTGGGAAGGTATCTTGCGGGCCTGGGAGAAGGTCAGTGAGGCTCTCTGGCCTTGGGGTCATCCTGTGCCTTTCAAGGACCCAACAGTTTCCAAGAGAGGGGATTTGACCCTCTTAGAGCCTGAGACAGAATCTCAGACAGCAGAAGGTGCTGACTCTGACACGGGGTCCCTTCCAAAGACCCAGCCCTGCTTGGCTTCTCCAAGACCACCAGCTAGCCAGGACACTTGACCTTTCTGAGGACCCAGCTCTTTATCTGTGAAATGGGATAATGATGATTGTTTTCTGAATTATGGTGAGATTTCAATGAAACGAGTTTTGTGAAAACACCTAGCAGAGTGGCACAGAGTAAATAGATGCTCATTAAAACTTATCATCATCATCATCATTGTCATCATAGTCATCATTGCTATGGCATAGGTAGCCTCACACCTGAAATCGCTCTCAGGGAGATGAGTCCCTATGCAGTGTTGCATGCTAGACCCATTTCATGTTTCCTGGAGTTGGGAAATGGCTTCCCTGCCCCCCCCCCTCTTTTTTTAGGCAAGGCAGCCCTTGATTGACCTCACAAATTGCAAGGAACGTGTCAGCTTACAATCCCTTATTTTCTATTTTTTATGCCTACAGCACCTGATCTTCCTAGGTGGTCTCCCATCCAAGTACTAACCAGGCCCGACCCTGCTTAGCATCCGAGATCAGATGGGATTGGGCTTGTTCAGGGTAGCATGGCCGGCCGTAGACTTCCCCCGCGTTTTGGCCAGGAAATCGCGATGTGTCCCAACGACTTAGACGGGTCTGGTTCCCCGAGGAGGATACAATAGAGATCAGGTTTCAGCCAGGATTGCTTGGAGCACTTGTCTCTTTCCTGTCCCTGGTGAGCCCCTGCTTTCCCCTGAGATGAGCTGGCACCGTTTCAGCAGGAGACCTGGCAGGGCGTTAATGAGGGGCTTGTTTAAAAAGCCAGAAAACATCACCCCCAGACATCCACCTAATATATTCATGCCATAGGTCATTGGCTGGGGTGCCCTAATTAACAGGATCTGCCTGTCGGTGCCAGTCTTGAGGGCGGTGTGTGTCTGTGAAGACACTCGCTGCGTCCGTCAGCCTAGGCAGAGCTCCCAGGCTGCCGGCCAAGCAGAGGGCAGGGGCCTGGGAGCCGGTGCCGGCGGCCAGCTGAGGAATGGTCCATGCGGGAGGCGGTGTGTGCTGTGAGATCGAGCGGGGAACAGGGCTGGAGAGTGGGAGGGGATGTGGACTGTGGAAAGGGGGCTGGGTGGCCCGGAGGTGGGGGTGCAGAACTGTCGCCCTGGAGAGTGAGGGGTGACTTGGAAACCCCAGATGCCTTGGGGCAGCTGATGAGACCTGAGGAAGAGACACTGCGACACTGCATTGCTTGTCCTCAAGACCTCAAGGCGATGGTGATGGGGAGGCTGAGTGGTGGGGTAGGAGGATGGCGGTCTTTCCAGGGGCAGGCAGACTTCCTGGGGCCTCTCTTCACCCAGGCGATGGTGCCCTGGAGGCCAGGGCGTGAGGTCTTCACTGAGCGGGCGGGGCTCCTAGGCTGGGGTTGTGGGCTAGGATGGCGTGTGGGGACGTGGAGGAGACACGTGCTCTGTCCTGTGCTGATGGCTTGCGGTGTCTCTGTCCTCCAGAGGTCATTTTCCGCTCACAGGGCAGTGGGAGGACCAGGGAGCTAATGGCCTGGGGGCCACCTTGGCCAGTGAGGTAGGGCAGTCGGTGGGTAGATACTGGCTCCCTGGGTTCTGGGGGGACCGTTCTGTGCTTCCCTCATGTGTGTCCTGTGACAAACTCCCCAATAAACTACCTATCCCAGGGCTACTTAGGGGAGCCCAAACTAAGATGAGGGGAGAAGCAATCAGCCCAGGTCCCCGCATTCAACCCACGGCGGCCACCAGTTTACAAACCCTGCAAGGAGGGCGGAAAGTGACACGAGAGGACATGGGATCTGTCCCCACCCTGGGCCTCATGGCGAACCTGCTGTAGTGCTTCTTCCTCCTACCTGGACGCTCTCTGTGTCCATCGGCTCTCCCTGGTCTCCAATGGTCCGAGTTTTCTGATTAAGTTCTGGTTAAGAGGTTCGAGTTTTATAAAGAGGCAGAGTCAGGAGAGCTCACAGATGTCAGAGAGTGATGTTCAGATCTCACTTCCGGCCTGCGGAACGTCCGGCCATGAGGTCCTGGGCAGGGCACTCGGCTCCTCTGAGCTGTCCTCTCTTCTGCAGAATGCGGGTCACCTTCCCCTCGACGCTTGCTGTGGTCTCATCCTAGCGACCAGACAGCAACGCGCACTGATGGCCGGTGCCTGGTCCGTGGTGGTGGTCCCCTCGTGGGAACTCGACACCCTGAGTGTGAGGGTGTGGGCTGTGGGCTGGCTGGGTGTTAGGGCAGAAGTAATCTAGTAGAGTTGGGGCTCTTACACCCCAGTTTCCCGGGATATCAAACGATTAAATTATGCATTAACTGATTCAATGTGTTCTTTCTCTTGCATGTGGGCCCCCAAGTTCCCAGTTTGGCCCATAAGATCGGAAGGGGCGCCATCTTTCTGCCTCGCTGTGGAGGAGCTGGGGAACCCCAGCCCTTTGTAGGATGGAGCACCCCTTCTTTGGAAGCATCCTCCCTCCTCCCCGGAAGAAAGGGTATTCAGGAGAGCCGGGGCTGGGCATCCCCTGGGTGAGGTTCACAGGGCAGGGTCTCTGTTCCTCCATCCAGGATCCTCACGGACTGTAGTCCATCTCTGTGGAACTACTCACCATGGCGTGAAAGCAGGCCCCGGGTGTCGGCCATGCCACGGCCGACCCTAAAGCTTTCATCCGCGCGGCACCCCCAGCCTGTTCCCACACTTTTCTGTTTCTGAACTGGAAGGAGAGGAGAGCCGGAGGGAGTGGCATGGCTTACGGTCAGCCTTGGGCTGATTTTAAAGTACGATTTCTACTGTGTAACTTTGTGACCGCGTCTTTCACCGTAAACTGTTTTGTTCCTTCTTCTGAAATGCATCATACAGACAAATATAAGTGATTCTTTCAGGAGGTGGGTGGGTGGGGGCGATGAATTTTGTTTTTGTTTTATACCATTCTGCTTTGTAAAGGTTAAATGTTTAACTAAATGAGATTTGGTTTTTCTTTCTAAAAACAGCCCGAGACAATTAGACATCTCTGCCAGCGCCCCCCAAAGTCCTTCATGCAGAATGGCTTTGTTGTCAGGCCACCGACTATGTTAGAAATAAACTCACCAACGAGGGAGATGACATTGTCAGAAGACCTGTTCCCTCTTCCGTTAAGAAAACACCAACATCTTAAAGAGGGCAGAAAGGACATTGGTTTAGGTGCAGCCGCAGCCCCTGCCCAGCCACCCAGTGGCAGTGTGGCCTTGAGTGAGTCTGATGGGCCTCAGTTTCCCCATCTGCGGAATGACATGACAGAACGAGACGATCTGAGAGATGCTTGCCAGCCCTGTCTCTCCCAACTCTCTATGGAATGCGAATCAAAACATCTGTTAGCGTCGGGGCTGATATAAACACCGTGTCCCCACGGCCCTGAAACCTCTGGGTCGGATTCGACGCTTACCTGCCCCACGGAGATTGAGTCTGCCTGCTGAGAGGCTGCCTTTGTGCACAGAGTCTTGAAGGATAATAAGTCCCTTTCTGATCTAGCGGCACATTAGGGATAAGATGACTATAATTTCTCGTCTGCAATGACTTGGCTTCGGAAGGAGGGTTCCTGCCTGCTGAAGACCAGGGACAGTAACCGCGACAACAAAAACGTGTGTGAAATTAAGGAGAAGAAAGAAAGACTCGGCATAGCTATTTTGGATATTTTCCATCATTCAGATTGTTTGGGAAATAGGGAAAGCACATTGTCTGCTTCAAAAACCCTTCAGGAAATTATTAAAAACCCTGAATTCCTGTATAATCACCGAATCTCCTAAAGTGCACAAATTATACATGTGGTGAATGGGAATAAATTTATTACGAGGAACTCATTTGAAATGAACTAAAAGTTAGATACTCTTTGTTGTGGTGCTAAATGAGATTTTAAAAGAGAAATCTTTTAAATAGACACATCTATATTATACTCAAAGGGGGAAAAGAAAACCATCAATAGATTGTTGGGAGTTTTTTTTTTCCTTTTCATTTGTATTGAAAAAAACAATAGCACAGCAATATTAAAGTAATATCCCAATCTTCCAATAATTATTTTCATTTTTCTGGGCTTTGTTCTACTCCTTGTCTATGAGCATACATGTTTTATAATACTCCAACCACGGTGTACATAGTCTTTATGTCTTAATTTTTTCCTCTTACCTACACACCGTAAACATCTTTCCTGGTGGTACGAACTCTGTCACCATATTATTCGAAGCCGCGTGAGACTCCAGCCGGTGGAAACGTGCCAGCTGAGGTCACCACTCCCTGAGAGCCACACATTCGGATGTTTGTCCCTTTATTTTCATCGATGCTGATCAAGCTCCAGGTAACATACCCTCCCCTACCCCCCACCCCCATCTCTTGGATTAGTCCTAGGAGTGGGGATTATTGATTCAAGGGCACTTTTAAGGCTTTTGATAGTTGTTGTTTTGGCATTCTAAAAGTAGTTTATTATAACAATATACAATTGTACCAGGTTTTCCACTCAATCTTGCTAGAATTACATAAGACTATTTAAAATATTTTGTGCCGGTCTACGGGCCATGCTACCCTGAACATGGCGGATCCCGGCTGATCTCGGAAGCTGAGCAGGGTGGGGCCTGGTTAGTACTTGGATGGGAGACCACCTAGGAAGACCAGGTGCTGTAGGCGTAAAATATAAATAAGGGATCCTAAGCTGACAAGGTCCTTGCGATCTGTGAGGTCAACCAAGGGTCGCCTCACCTAAATAAATAAATAAAATAATAAAAAAATAAAAATAAATAAAAAATTAAAAAATAAAACTATTTTGTCCCTAATTAATACCTATAACCTGCTGTGTTGAGGGTGCTTTAAAGTGAGCCTGATTCGTGTCGAGAATGAGCATTTTGGGGGGGTCACTGTTTGCACGCCTTCTTCTGTGATCTTACACGTGCTCTGTTCTTTCTCTGCTAGCGGCGGCCGCAGGACCGACTGCAGCCCGCGGTGAAAGAGATCACAGCAGATGCGCCGTAATCCTAGTGGTGGCCGCAGAGGTGGCAGCAGTGGCAGCGACAGCGGTGACAGCTGTCGTAGCAGCAGAAGCCACTGCAGGAACAGCAGCCCTGGTAGCAGAAGTAGTAACGGTCGTAGTGGCGGCGGTGGCAGGTGTGGCGATGGCGGGTGTGGCGACGGCAGGTGCGGCGGCGGCGGCGGCGGCGGCAGGAGAGGTAGCGATGCGTTAGTAACGGTAGCGGAAGGACAGCGGTGGCCCGTGGCGGGCCTGGCGGTCGCGAGGTGGCACCACAGCGGCTGCACCCGCGAGCCGATAATAATCTCGCCTTCAATGATTTTAACGCGACCCTGGCGGGAAGACAGAAGGCGCGGGCCGCATCTGAGGGCGAGGCCCCGGCCGCGGGCCCAGCATCACGGGGAGCGAGGGCTCGCGGTGCGCCCACCACGCTCAATGGCGGCCTGCGTCGGCGGAGGCCGCCAGTGGGAACCCATATCAGAACCTGCCTTCCTGGGCAGCTGGCAGCCAGCGAGCCTTTCCCTACGTGGGTGTGCTTCAGGCAGTCCCAGGGCGTCTCAGGGCTTGCTGAACTAAGTTGGGACGAGGAATTAGGGGTCTGCTTGCCAGGCAGCTGAGAGGTGAGTACCTGCAGGCACAGGTGAGCAGGTGGCATCACCCTGGGTGGAGAGGGCGAGGTGGGGACGGATTTAGCAATTAGGCTGATCCTGGAGCAGTGGGGAGACCACTTGCTCCACTCTGGTGGTTCCATAATGGAGCGCAGGCTTCTTCCCCTGGGTTTGGGTTGGGGGTCCCTTCATTTGTATTTCCCCTTGGAATCCAGCACGGAGCTCTGCAGCACATGAGCTCATGGGTGGGTGAGTGAATCCATGGAGTGGCCATAATAATCCAGTGCAGCTCTGGCCCTGCCAGCCCCCTGCTCAAAGTCCTCCCTCAGCCTCTCGTTGCTCTTAGGACAGAGTCTGGGCACCTTCCCCCCGCCTGCACATCCCACAGTGTGGTGGGTCCTGGCCCCACGGCACCCCGCAGGTCGCTGGCTAGCAGCATGGGGGCGAATGCAGGGTCTCGAGCCAGCCTGCGTGCATTAAAATCCTTACTCTGCCACTTACCAGCCATGTGACTGGGACAGCTCCGTGCCCCATTTCCTCAGCTGTCTGAAGATAAAGGAGAATGGACTTTTAGGGTGATGTAAGAGGACACACACAGGACACTGCCCCTGGCACGGGCGTATTACCTGCTATGAGCATTGTCTCCACAACTGTTACCCCATCAAGGGGCCCGCATGGATAAGTCCGCATTCGAAAGTGACCTGCAGTGCCACTCACCCAGTCTGGACAGAGTCACCTGCCATCCGGACTGATAGTGTGGGCTCCCACGGCAGGCAACAGGTGCCAGGACAATGATTATCACTCTGACGATCAGAGTAAAACAACCAAACTCTTTTCACTGTCAAAAAAAAAAAAAAAAAAAAGAAAGAAAAAAGAAGAAAAGATGAAAGGAAGAAAAGAAGGCAGTCTTAAGAAAGGAGGAAAACTGGGCTCACTCATCTCAGTTTATCTGAAACCTTTTCATATTTTCGGTTTTAATAAGATGTGACGGAAGCTGACATTTTTGCAAGCACCGAGGACTCGCGTCACTTTGAAAACTTGCAAGTTGATTTGAAGAAGCACCAAGAGGTAGCCAAGACTCGCTCTGCTCACAGATGGTGGGGGATTAGGTGCCAGTTTGCCGAAAAGCTTGGAACGGGCAGACGGCGGAGGGCAGCTGGCTGAGGCCACCCGTGGGCAGGCAGGAAGCGCTGCCCGGCAGGAGGGCCTGGAGATCTTGGCCACGCCCCACCTGGTCCAGGTGAAGGGCTGCCAGGTCCGGGAGGCCATCTGAGCCTGAGCCTCGTATGGCCTGGGGCTCACGTCTGATGGCGCATGGGCTCCAGGGGCTGGGACCTTGTTTGTCCTTGGCAGACGGACACAGGGCCCAGAGCTCAGGCTGAGTCCCATCTTTGCTGCCGCCTAGCTCTGTGGCTGTGGGTCAGTCATGAACCTCTTTGGGCCTAAGTTTCATCGCTGAGAGGAAAAGGACGAGAATACTGACGTGAGGGAGAGGAACAGCTACCTCGTGGGGTTGTTACGAGGGAGAGGCAAACCGTGTCGCGAGACTGTTGAACTATAAAGTCTGGTTATTCTGTAAATGCCCCAAATGATGTGGCATGGCGGCGGGAGGGTGCAAGGGCATGTGGGGGAAAATGAGGACTTCATAATTAGTTATGAAATTTATTCGCCAGGCCTCTATTCAGCTATTCCCGAGAGCTAGAGCTATAACGATGAACACCCTCCATGCAGCAGGGGAAGGGGTGGTGGGCTGTTCCTCGGGGAAGAGGGAGTGTCCTTCAGCGGGGGTGAGGGGGCATGAACGAAGGTTGCCGGGGGAGAGGACACTCGGGCAGGGCACCGTGGGAACGAGCCACCGGGCGGAATGGGACGGGCCTGTGGGGAAACAGCCCCTGGACTGTCCAGGTGGCAGGAGCTTGAGGGAGGCCTGGAGGCTGGGAGGGAGGCCAATTGGAGGCTGCAAAGTGATTTCTGAACACAGAAGGAGCTAAGATATCGTGGGCCATTTGCTGCATTCCTGTCACGTTGGTGTGCCGGGTGATTGAGCCATCCTTGCCTGACTTTGCATGCCCTTGAGTCTTCGCACATGCTTCCCCAAGTCCAGGAGCTGAGCGTCTGTCCCAGACCAGACCTGAGGGCCAAAGGCAGCTCAGAGATGGTGTCTCCTCTCTCCAGGAGCTTGCGTTGATCGGGACAGAGATCAGTTTCTCTCATGAACAAGTCCTGGATCCCTGAAGTGGGGGTGTGCAGCCCCTGTGGAGGATGCAGGGACAGGCTGGATGGCTTAGTCCTGTCCCCTGATGCTTGGCAGGTAGTTCCTAGTCTGTTAATGAGCTCTCCTCTCCTGCATCCTCAAGAAGCCTTCACGTTTGCAGCGATGCGCAAATAGTTTGTATGTGTTTGCTGACGTGATTTAAAAATAAGAAGCGCATCCTTCTGAAAGTCAGCCCAGGAACTCAGGACTGGGACATGATTGGTCACCAGGGGCAGGACAGATGTCTTTTTGTTGGTATCCAGGGGGTCTGACTGAGGAGGGAGTTTGTGCTCCCTGTGCGGGTCTCCCAGGGTGCCCCCACTCTCACGGAGCACTTGTTCTAAGTTATGAAAGGCCATTTGTCATTCAGACCCACGTTTAAATCCCTGCTTTGCCACCGCAAAGCTGTGTGTCCTTGGGCAAGTCGTCTGTGCCTTCTGAGAAACTAATGTTACCTTGTGCTGCTCCCCAAAAGATGGGTGACCTGAGATTAAACAGGGGGAGGTGACCTCCGGGGGTGCAGTGCCTGGGGCATAGGAAGTAGCTGGAAAATCTCTGTTAAATCTGAACCTAAGACATCCCGCCACCTGGGGGTGACAGCAAACATAGCAACGAGAATAGTGGGTTGTTGGCCAATCAGAAGCATGATCTGTAGACACTGGCTCGTCCGTAGCAGGATGAAAATGCGAGCCTGTTCTTTCTGTCCTTTTTTCAAGTTTTCCCTGAATCCTCCATAAATAGTGGAAAAAGTCAAAAGGAGACTCTTTCTCAATTCAAAGGAACATTGAGTTAGAAACATATCAACAGGCTACAAGTAGTAATCACTAACCTTTATCAAGCACTTGCTGGGTGTTGCACCTGTGTGAGGCACTCACCCCATTCAGTGCTCACAGCAGCCCTCTGAGGTAGGCACCATATTCACCCCCATCTGGCATAGGCTGGAACTTTCTACAAAACTCTCAGATGTGGAAATCCTCCCGCAGCCCAGCTCGGCCCGTTCTCTAGCTTTGGGGAGAAACGCATTTCCTCTCTTCCTGTAGCCTGATCCGAACACGAGGCATCTTTCATAGCTGCAATTCCTCTTGCACATGCAATCCATCAAGCCCGCGGGCCCCTTCCCTCTCCCGGGTGTGCATTACAGGCTGTCGGCACGTGTGTCTAAACAAACGCCCATCAGCCTGCATCCGCGCTGACAGATTTTAAACACTTGGCTCCCACGGATGGCGCTGGGGGCTTGCACCTTCACCTTGCCCCCAACACACTTTAAACATTTCCTCTAAGCAGCTAAGAAAACCAGAGCAGTGGGTTTTACTCGCCACGCTTGCACACAACTTTGGAAAAAACCATTAGCTGAAATAACCTGTATTTCTGTCTTGCTCATCAGGTGGCGAGCGTTTCCAGGCCAGGGTGGAGAGGTGACGTTTATCATCTCCTCTGTACCTTGACTTACGCTTTATAAGAGGCCCAGGTGAAGTGTTAATGCCCCTTCACAGGGCTAAAAGGAGGTGCGTTATCTCAGGTCCCATGGCCACTTTGAGGCAGAGCTGGGATTTCCGTGGTCTTCACATTAAGCCCGAGAGATCATGTCCTATTCAACCCATCTCTCTGGAGCCTCATAGAGGGTCTGGCACAGCTTCCCAGCAGACGTTTGTTGAGTGACTGACCGACTGAATAAAAGAACGAATGAGCAAGTGTTATATATCCAAGAGAACTATGGGGCGGGAGCTGCCTGGAATGATTTGCGTTTCTTGCTTAGAAGCACAAACTAGACTGGAAGTGCACTGGCTAAAGCAGTTGTTACATCTGTCAGAAATGGATTACATTTTCCAAAGCATCGGAATACGGTAATAATACTATAGTTTAAAATCCTGCCAAAGGCATTTCCCACAATCATCTTTTGCTCCTTCTGACTCTGCATAAATGGGGTTTGTTGCATCTAGTAAGTCAGGCCAGCTACTTCTTTTAGTTTGTTAATTGAGGGAAAGGTTTTTCATGTTCTTCAAATTATTTAAATCATTCTTTTAACAAACGAATGCTATGTCTACACAGAAAAGTGGCAAAATGTTCCTTATTGTGATTGAATTTACAAACCTGGTAAGTCTGACTTTTTAAATCAACTTTTGTTCATTGGGCATAAATTACCCCTAATTTTCATTGGATTTTTTCCCCTTCGGTAATGATCTCCAAGAGAAGTTTCTAGAAGTTTCTTAGTAGAAGAGAGCTTAACGTCATCACCCGGTCTCCCTGTTTTAAAGATGAGGACATCCAGTTTCTCAGAGGAAAAGCGACAGGCCTAGAAGCTGGTCAATCTCACACCAGAGCCCGGGTCTCCTGTCACCCAGTCAAAATTCTCCGCTTCAGTGGAAACTAAGTGGGTCGGCATCACCGTGTGGCTGTGTGCACTGCTGTTCCAGGTCCCCGAAGTCCTCCTCTTGGTAGCAGAGTCAGTTTTAAAGTGTTTAAATGCATGGAGCGATAGCTACAGTGAGTCTTAAAAATGATGGTGTGCTATGTTCCTGTAATGCCCCTCTTAGGAATTTGGATAAAGATGTATGCACCAAGATGTTCGTTACTGCATTATTTATAACAGGAGAAAAAGGTAAAAGCAACTAAGCTAACAAAGGAAAATCCATAGGCTGGGTCTCAGGCTGCCATTAAAATGTTTCGCAGACTCTTTAATGACTTTGGAACATGTTCAGGATAAAATCTTTATAAGTGAAGAGGATAGGCCCAAAACGTGGATGAGCACAATCTCAAATGTGTAAAAAATATGCATTATATGTAGAAAAAAGACTGGAAAGAAATGGACCAAAATGTTAGTGGAGTCATTGGTTCAATGACAATGTATTGCATTTAGTCGATCACTTGGTGTAGACCAGGTGCTGAGCTATCTGCTAGAGATGTGGCTAGAGGTGTGGCATGCACGTACCTCTGTATGCACAGAGTGATTCTCTCCTTCATGGACCTTCGTGTCTGGGGTAGGAGCGGAGGAAGAAGCAATAGTAAGAGAATAGTCATGAAAATAAACACAATTACAGATTGTGATCACTGCTACCAAGGTTATTTCTGAAAGGTGGGATTATGGGTGATTATCATGTTGTTTTCGTTTTTATGTTTTGCATTTTTGTTTTATGTTCTTCCAACATCTCTTCAGATCTTGCATTGCCCACATGGGCCTGTATCGACTTTATTATTAGAAGCACAGAGGACTTTTAAAAACACACAAACACAAAACATGCATCGTACATGCAGAGTTTCTAGAAGCCCCTTGCTGACAGTGGAGTCCTAGAAACAGGACTGTGGGTGAGCACCCTCGGGAGATGCGTGGAACAGCGGTGGAGGGGACAAAAGTCTTACCCTTGGAGCCAATGTAGATGTGTCAGTTTCCTGTGGCTACTGTAACAAACGACCTCAAACTTAGTGGCTGTAAACAACATAGATTTATTCTCTCTCAGTTCTGGAGGCCGCACGTCTGAAATTCGTTTCAAGATGTTGACAGGGCTGGTTCTTCCTGCGGCTCTAAGCGAGAATCAGTTTCCTTGCCTTTTTCGGTTTCCGGCGGCTGCCTGCTCAAGGTCCCTTCCTGCATCTTCCCAGTGCATCTCTTCTGCCCGTGTCACATGCCTGTCCTTCTCTCCTAGACCCGCTCCCCCTCTGCCTTCCTCTTTGAAGGACGGACCCTCGTGGCTACACTGAGTTCACCTGGAGAATCCAGGATCACCTGTCCATCTCAGGGTCCTTCACTCAAACACAGCCACAAAGTCTCTTTGCCGTATAGGGCAATGCTCCCAGGTTCTAAGGATTAGGACCCAGATATTTTTTTTGGCGGGGGTGGGGGGATGTTATTCAGCCAGCTTATCAAAAGTTTGCAATTTTATTGAATGTTAAACCTCATTAGCCAGTCTTAGAATAGCCCTTTGCCCAGTGTGTGTGTGTGCGTGCGTGTGTTTCTGAAGAGAAAAGAAAGAATTGGATATCTAAGAATGTATTTTGCCATGAGCTCTTTTGTAGCTGTCCTCATACGCTACTCGATCTGCTCCGTTATTGTAAAGAATCTGCTTGGCATTTTGCATCAAAAAATGAGAGGAACGGCTGAGTACACAAATAGAGAGAGATGGGTGTGGGGAGGGTTACCGCGAGCTAATGCTTGCATTTCAAACATGCCGTCCAGTTAAAACATTGACGTCGAGCACCGTGTGTGTTCCTGGGAGAGGTGCTCTTCAAGTTGTGTATCTCATGGGTGTCATTGGATGTTATTGTCACCTTGCTAAATATTCATGGATGAACCGTGGAATAAATTCTCCGGCAAACTGACAGAGGGCAAGCAAGGCCTGTCCTTGAGTCTCTCATCTGCATTCTCATTTCTGAAAACCTGTCTGTTTGGGCATGCGCGTGTGTGTGTGTGTGTGTGTGCCCGGGCCCATGGGTGTGAGTGCGGTGGACTTGGTAAATTTACCAGAAGAATCCCACTTGCAGGCACAGAGATGCCTCCCCGCAGCGTGGGGGCCCCCAAGAGGGTGGCGGTGGAAGGAGGTGAGTTTTGCCGGCAGGCTGGCTTGGTAAAGCTGCTGTCTCACTTCAAAACCAGCGTCTTTGGGTCTGTTACGAGGCTGGGGCTTGTTTGCTCAGGGGTGGGCTGGTTCCAAGAACGAGTGTGACAAAAAGCCACACATGATGTGTGTGTACATGCGTGCACACACACACGCACACATACAGATGAACTTCTTTTGGCTCAGGACAGGGGCCTTGGGGGTGGCCGTGGGCCAGAGTGCTTCTGGGTAGGGAGGGGAGGGTGAGCTGGGGAGACCTGGGAGAGAGGGAGAGCAAGGAGCGACAGACTCCGCTGAGATGCCACCTTCCCTAGGACACCTCCTCTGACCCTTCGTTTTGTCCTCTACCAGACCCAGCCCGCTATGGGCTATGGGCTGAACTGTGTCCCCCTAAAATCAGTATGTTGAAGCCTGATGTGATGGTGTTGGGAGGAGGAGCTTTTGGGAAATATTTAGGTTTATACAAGGTCGTGAGTGGGGCCCTCATGATGGGATTAGCGCCCTCATAAGTAGAGAGCTCACTTTCTCTGCCCCCCTGACACGTGAGGACACAGGCTGGGAAGATAAGTCTCACCAGAACCTGACCAGGCTGGCCTGACCCTGGCTTCCAGCCTCCACAGCTGTCATCTAAGCCACCGGCGAGTGGTGTTTTGTTACAGCAGCCCAAGCAGACTGAGACGCCAGGCTTGGGGTTTTCATGGCACACTCCACAGCATGTGCTAGGGCAAACCGTAATTACCACTTTACTTGTCTGTCTCCCCCGAGCGTCTGAGGACACCTCAAGGTCAGAAACTCCTTTACTGCTGTACCCCCAGCATCCCAACCATGTTCCGCGAACTCAGGAGGTGGCAGACACTGGCTGGAGCACCCCGATATCCATTTACCTTCTTTCCGTAGTCATAGGACTTCTAGCCATGCATGCGCCCTTAGAATGAGAGCTGCATTTCCCTGCCTCGTTTGCTGCTAGGCGTAGCCACATGGCTGTGTTTTAGCAAATGGGAAAGCGAGCGATCTGATGGGTTTACTTCCCACGTCACACCTTGAGAGGGTAAATACACGCTCCCCTCTTCCTTTTGCCCTTTCAGCCTCCTAGAATTTGGGAACAACACAGCGCCACCTGGGGCCATGTGGTCAAGGGCAACACCCTAAGAGGACGCAGCAGACAGCGGGCCTAGCCCATGATACTGTGGGGCCATCGTCCAGCCCTGGACTGTTTATGCCCTAACTCTTTCCCTGAGAGAGAATTACAACGCTTGATAAGGATCTGTTATTTGGGGTGTCTGTTCAAGTTGCCCAACTAAATACTCCCACAGTACCCTGGGTGTTTGCTGGCTGATGGAGACAGGCTCCTGGCCCTCTGGATACCCGAGGTGAAGCTCCTCACCACCTCGACTAACGTCCCCATCGCTGCCAGAGGTCCGTGAATATGCGATGGGGGATACAAAGCGCACAGACACAGCTTCAGCTATTAATGTCGTTACCTGTTAATGCCGTCACGGTGTCGCCTCTTCCACGAAGCATCACTTGATTTCCCTCAGCTTAATTAATTGATTCCTCCTGAAGTCGCCTGGATCTCTCTTGGCCTTCTTATCTAGCATCATCTGCCTCTCTCTCTGAGTCGCTGACTCATTCCGACCTGCCTCGGACTTCTCTGGTTTTAGCCCTCGAAGCCTGACATCCCAGGAAACCCCTCAGCCCCAGGCAACGGGGGTGGCTGGTCACTGGACTCCCTCTAGACTACTAGCTCTTGAAGGCAAGGACTGGTCTTGCTCATGCCCACACCCCCAGAAGACTGCACGGCCAATGTGCAGGCTGTAGCTGGAGGTAAACCGATGTCCAAATAAGGAAGGGTGGACAGGAAAGAGGGGGTCCTGGTTCAGACACTAGCTGTTGGCTTCGGGTAAGGTGGCTGACCTCTCAAACTCAGTTGCTTCTTCTATACAATGGAGATCATGCTCTGTGCCTCCCAGAGCTGTGTAAGAACTGAGCGAGATAAAGTGCTTAGCATAGTGCCTGCTACAAAGTGAGCAATTAGTAAAGGTTACTAGTTTCAATAATAGCGGTGGTAGTAATTATTATTATTGTTTTATTATTAAAAAGAGAAATCCGTGAAGCTTGAGCAGGGTGGAAATCTGCTGGGAGAATCTCTCGAGGCAACAGGGCATGTGACCAAATAGACCCAACCGGACGCTGACACTCACCATCCCCTTGGGGTCTGAAGGCCGATTCCCCTTTTCACCACCATGATGGTCACCCGGGAGCCCTTCCTCTTGTAAAATCGGACCCAGATTTGGGCTCAGATCTCCTCCCAGTAAATGGGACGCTGGGCAGGCAAGCAGCACGTGTCTGCTCTGAGGATGTGGATGAGGTGTCTGCTTGTGGGTCGGCCTCCCCACCACTTTGTCACTCCCGTAGTGGTTGAGGGCACCTGGCCCACTGCCACGTCCCAGACGTCCAGTCTGGGACAGGGGCTCAGCAAACACAAGCTCATGTGGAAAGATCCAGAACTCCTTGGCCTGCTCAAACCACGTGGCATTTTAAGAGGCCTCCGCTGGCGTCTAAGTTGCAAGTCGTCTATTTATTCAGCCGGAAAGGATTCCTTCCAGGCAATGGAGAACGCTTTGTCTCTCTCGCTTCTGGGTTTCTCTGAATGGGAGCGACCTTCTCAGCCTCGTGGTCTGAGGGAGCCCCTGCTTGCCTTTCAGAACTGGGACCAGGAAGCGTCTCTGGCTGGGTGGTCCTCTTCATGCCCCACCCCCTTCCCACCCTTTGAGCTCCCCTGGGCCCTGAGCACCCATCCTGCAGTCGTCCGCTCATGTCAGTTTCTCCACACAGAGTCTGAGACCCTCGATGGTCAGGGGCGGGGTCTCAGCCATGAGAACATGACAAGGTTTTCGATGCGCGCTCGTGGGGTGAACAGACGAAGGAAGGAGTGGACGCGCGACTGCAGTCTGGCCTTAGCCACGTGACCACCACATCCCGCACCAGCGACATCCCGGTGGAGGGTGGGGCCCTCGCCCTGTCACTCCTCACAAAGAATTCAGAGAGAAACCACCATGTGTTTTGCATCTAGGAGCATGGCTTTCGCAAGAAAATCCCATCGGTAATGAGGAGGCTCTTCCCTGACATCGTGTCACCAAGGTGGGGTGGGGAAGGGACACCCCGGCTCGTTGCTTTATGGATCGTGTCTGCTTGAATGCTTTCTCCTTCTGTCCATCCCTTTAAGAAGCCACGAACCAAGGGATGGCAGAAGAAAGTAAGCTGAGGTCTTCATGGCCTCCGCTCCCGGGTGTTGGCTTTCCTGGTCCTTGGCCAGCCCACCCGGCAGATGCTGCATCCCCAGGGCCAGGATCTCAGCCCCATGCATGTTTAATTTTCTCCTGGATGGAGCATGTGGGCGCTTAAGGGAGGTACTCAATCATGGCTGGTGACTGACCGGCCGACCAGAGACCAGATAATAGATGGCAAAGGGAAAGGCGTCTGCTCCCCGTCCTACAGCTCGTAAGGAGGAGCAATCGATTATTCAGGAGCTGGTTATCCAGTGAGGGACTTGTTCGGACCCTGGGCTTGGGCTCCTTTCTTCCTGCTGCTGACGGGGTGGATTAGGACTCCTGTGTCGCAGGGGTGTGGGCCCCCGGCTCATTGAGTTCTCTTGGACGAGTCTCCTCACCTCTTCCAGACTCATTTTTCCTCTCTGTTAGGGAAATGACAAAACCTGTTTTGCCTAACTCACAGTCTGGCCGAGATGGGGACTCTGATGTCTCCGAAGTGTGTCTGACTGTGAGCAAGTGGCTGTACATTTCACCAGCCAAGAGCTCGGCGGGAGAGGGATTGGAGCCCGCTGGCTACGCTGGAGATCGGGTTTTCTGTGGCTCCCATTTGCCTGCCAACCCCATTTGGCCAAGGCTTGGGAACCTGGCCTGGATTTTGCCAGGCTGGTCTCGATGAGCCTGGATGCTGTCTCGGCACGCACGGGTCACCGCGTTGTCTTCCCGTCAACACGCTGGCCGTGTCATCTACGCCTGAGCCATCATCGCTTCAGTAGCCTTCTCTGCGATGTGACATCACATGGAAGCATATGACACAGTGTATCAGTTTCCTACGGCTGCTATGACAAGTTGCTACACATTTACTGGCTTTTTTCCCTCGCGGTTTTATCCTCTTACTGTTCTGGAAGTCAGAAACCGGGTAAGGGGGGAAAACCCAGGTGTCGGCAGGGCAGGCTCCTTTGGGGGTCCAGCGAGAATCGTCCCCTGCCTCTGCCGGCTTCTGGAGGCCGCCTGGATTCCTCGGCTCGTGGCCCCTTCTTTCGTCTTCGAAGCCAGGCGTGCTTCATGCTCAGACCTCTCTGCTCCGTCATCGCATCGCCTTCTCCTCTCTGTCTCCTCTGACCCCTCTGCCTCCCTCTCTAAGGACACTTGCGATTACATTTAGGGCCCACCCAGATAATCCGGGGTCATCTCCCCATCCCAAGGTCCCTTTTGCTAAGTAGCGTGGCGTATCCACAGGTTCCGGAGGTCAGGATGTTCAGCCTGTCATGTGCTCTCTGCCCTCAAGGGGGAGGAGATGGGTGACACCCCCAAGTTCCAGGTCCTGGTGACTCTAGTCACCCCTGGTCCCAGCACGCCTCTTGGTATCGCCCGCCCCACGGCGTACCCCACAGGAAAGGGCGACGCCGGGACTGGACTGACCCCGGGGACCTGGTTAGCAGGTTGGAGAAACTGGGCTCTGAGGAGCGGCGGCAAGACGTAGTTAAATTATTTAGCAGTGTGTGCGTTCGAAGGCCATTATATAAAGTGGGAAATTATAAACACCAACTTCCACAATAAGGTGATAAAATAAATAACATGCTAACGAGGTTCAGCGCTCCGGAGTGTGAGTGGGTGACAGTAACAGGGGCTTGCTGGGCACGAGACCACAAAGCTGTGGCGCTAAGAGAAGACCACGTGTGGCCAGGCCGGCCGGGTGTCCTGCCTGCCTGGCCCATGGGTGCCAGGCTCCCGTGAGGAGGGGTCACCACCAAAGCTGAGGCGGCCAGCGAACATCGGGAGCCGCCCGCGAGGAGGCTGTTTGTGAAGCTGCCTGGCCACGCTCACCGTGGAGCTTCTCCCGCCGTTGCCTGGCTGCCTGTCATCTTGGGGTGACGGTTGTGCTGACAGGCATCATACGGTAGGTGCACAGGCTGTGGGTCCCAACAGCCTGAGTTCGAATCCTGGCTCTGCCGCTTGCTAAGCCCTGTCTTCTCATTTGAGAAATGGGGGTGGCGCTAACAGTCCCCACCTCCGCAGCCCTGTGAGGTCAGAGGAGAGGCTCACGTGAGCCTCCGGCAGAGTCGGGCTCCTGCGATGTCCACCAGTGCCTTGTTTCCAGCCCTTAGTATCGTGACAGGCGGAGTAACGGTCTCAGAGATATCCAGCCCTAGTCCCTGAGATCTGTGACTATGTCAAAGGGGACGTTGCAGAGATGATTAACTAAAGGACCTTGAGGTGGGGAGGTGACCTTGGGATATCCAGGTGGTTCCTACCTGTAATCACAAATGTCCTTGCAGAGGGAGGCGGAGGGGGCACGTGACTCAGGGGAGGCAGTGTGACAGCTCAAGTGAGATGCTGACATGCTGGCTCTGAAGATGGATCGAGGGGCCATGAGCCAAGGAATGTCAGGAAAAGGTTGGGAAACGGATTCTCCCTGAGCATCCAGAGGGAGCACAACCCTGCTGACACCCTGCTGCCTCCCCCCGAACCAGCTTCGGGCCCCCAACCTCTGAGCGGTAAGAGAATAAGTGTACAAGGTTTAAGGCAGTGATTCGGTGGTCGTCGGTCCGGCAGCCATGGGAAACGTGTATGATGGTCCCTCCCAGCCAAGCTCCTGTGGGCAGCAGACGAGAACGCGCCAAGGACGGTCTGTGACGTTCCCTCGCGACTTCTGGCTCACGGACTCGCACATTCAACATTTACTGAGTAGCTGGTATGTTCCAGGCACTTTTTCCCGCCCGCCAAGGCACAGTCTATTGTAAGCAGAAAATGTCCCCAGAGTGTCAGGCATGGGGACTGTCTGGGCTCTGACATCACACTGACCGGTTTACGGTCTGATTAGCCATGTGTCTCTGGGCAAAGTGTTTAGCCTCTCAGGGCTTCCCAGTGTCAGTCTGTAAAGTGCGGATACTAAGGGTTTTTTTCTCATGGGGTCGGCGTGGGGATTCAATGAGTAAACACGCAAAAGGATTTTAGAACCAGGTCTGGCACATGCATTACTAAGTATTAGCTGTGATTATGAGCGCACAAAACAAGAAGCCTCCATTTCATTTCGCTCAGGACCACTGCATTCCAGAGCGTGCAAAGGCCCTGGGGTTGGAAGAAGCTGCGAATTTAAGAACCTAGACGAAGGTCAGATCAGGGGAGAGGAGGTGCCAGGTGAGGACGTGGGGCAAGTCGAAGCAACGTGAGGCAGGTTCTTGGAGGTGACTGTGAGGGTTCGGTCTGTTTCCTAAGAACTTGGGGAGGATTCGGAATGGTTTTCAGACGAGACCGGCGGGGTCACACGGCGAAAGGCACAGGAGGCGTGGTCAGCAGGCTTCAGATGTCAGAAGGAACTCTCTCGTCCAGGATGTCATGGACAGACAGCGGTACAGGCTGCTCATTGCACAGGGGCACCCTGGCCCGTGGCAGGGTTTGTGAGAGGGGCCGCATCCAGCCTGTGTCCAGCTGGTGAAGCTGGGCTTGGTCTGCCCGGGGAAAGGGTCATCTTTTTCTACTTTCCATGAGTGTGCGCTCTGGGTTCTGGGGGCGTAGCCCTGCCTGTGGTCATCTCAGAGGCCATACGGACAGCACATGGTGAGGTTTTGACACCTGCGGCAGGGGCAGAGCAGTGGGGTGGAGCGGGCTGACTTGGGGCGGAGCCGCTGCTCACCACCGAGTGACCTCCAGCGGGTCTTGGACCCCTCTGAGCCTCCCTTTCCCCACCTGTAAAAAGGGTCCCTACACTGTCATCTGCTTTGCTCGCCCACGTCTAGAAAGGAAGCAGGGAGATGGCTCAGCACCCATTGCTCCGTAAACACAGCCCCAGACTGCGGGAGGCGCCATGCCATGCGTCCCCAATGTCCACCCTCGTCGCGTTTGAGCAGAATGCTCTTACCCCGCCTGCGAGGACAAACTCCTTCTTCACCTCCAGGTCACCGAGACCTTCTGAGACGCCCTGCGGTTCTCCGCCTATTGATTCTCTTCACCCGCGTACTCCACAGCAATCAGCTCAATTCACGCGTAGTTTATCTCTTGCTTCGTGTCTGTGTGTCTCTCCTGACCAACCTCTAGACGATAGCCCTTCCGTCTCAGCCACTTTTACATCTCCGTCCCTTAACCTGGCCTGTATCAAGTGCTTGACAAATGTTTGTCGAGTGACTCGAGGGACCCAATGGATTCAGTGCTCCTGGAGAAGCCCTTGGAGCGCATGGGGACTCTCTCTCAGCTACACGCAAACGCTAAGCACACACAGGGAGGCCGCCCCGAGGCCACTGAATTTGGTGTGGGGAGCGTCCCCCTCTCATTTCTAGAAAGAGGCGGAGAAATGGAGGGGGCGGGACACGAACGGGTCACGATGGACAAAGAGACAGAGAAAGAGGAGATGTCAATGTCTATAGCCAGAGCCGCTGTTGAGAATTTTGTGAATTTCCCGGGATGTGCCTGATGCCCAGGACGATCCGCTTCTTCCTGCTTCCCACATGAGCCTCAGACGAGAACAGCTGCTCAGCAGTCACCTATGGCTGGTTTCTACAGAACGAGGAAGCAGCTCACAGATTTCAAAGGGCACCAAAGAGCAGGCCCCCTGGATCCAGCCCTCCTAGTTCTAATCATGAGTTGTGAGAGCATCACAGAGCAGTGTGGGCCACTCTGGGACCCTCAGTGTCGGCTCCTTACAGGAGGGCGTTTAGACTTACTGTCCAATCATTGCTTGACCTCCCGCTGACTGGCAGCCTCGGCAAAGGGAGAAAGCCCCCAAGTCTCGTCCCGCGTCCGCCCTATTCGTGTGTCTGGCAAGGGGTCTCCCTATCTACCCCGAACCCCATCTCGGCCAACCAAACGCCGTCTCTCCCCTGCCTCGCCTTTTCCCGAAATTGCTCAGGATTCGTTTTGGAGAGAAGCTCCCTAGACCGAGCGGTCCGCTCTTCTTGGTGAACTCTTCGACACAGATGGAGAAAAATTAAGTTTCTTTCCGTAATGAGATTTCCCCTAATGTCAACTTTTTTATCGAATGCTTTCTGAGCTGTCCTCAGGTGCTGGGGATGTGGCCCCAGCCCAGGCTTCTGTCATACACGATGTCACTAATCAGAAGGGTCTGGAAAATATTTTACCCTTGACAATGACCCATATTACAATTAAAGCCCATGATATCAGCCTCTTATTTGCCTAAGGAGACAACAAGATTTGCCATGTAATCGGAGAAGCGCTTACAATATGTTGTGTCCAGAATAACCAGACCCAACTTGAGTGCTCTTAACCAGGAGACAGTTTATTAGCCGGCGGCTGTCCTTGCAAAGGAGCAGCCACGAAATACCAAGATACAAGGTTTTTAAGCCCCAAATCCCATTCCTCATTCTGTCTTAAACACAAAGGTTGATCTTTCTCCTATTCACTACCTGTCAACCCACTGGCCAGGTGTGCAAGCGGGAAGTACAGAAGCAGAAAGCTTGTGTCAGAATGTTATGTTCCTATGGGTGACCGCCTATGTTCCCATGGGCGATGGCCAAACAGTAATTTTCAGCTTATATACAATTGATTATTTTTCATGCCACGCAAGCAAGCAGGGTTACACAGGCTAAAATTGGCAGTTAGCGTATGAGCTCATTGTTACAAGTTTCATGATTAACAGAATGTGGTTAAGGGTTCCAGAAACTAGGCCTAAGTTATGGACTTCCTTTGTCCAGTTTCAGGTTTTAATTATTCTTTAACCCTTTCACATTTCAGCGGGCTATTACATTCCCCACTGGTTTTCTTTAGAATGACTCAATCTTCGAGTCAGAAGTCGGGATTTCTGGCTAATGGGTCGGGGCTGACGCTCCTAAAATTAAAATTTTTGCCCCAGTTATATTGGATTGGATTAAACTCTTAACCCATTTGATCAAGCATGGCCCAAAGGTCAGTAATAACAGCAGAATTATCAATGGTCCTGCTATAGCTGACAATAACGTGGTTAATCAAGAGTTTTTATTAAACCAAGATTCATACCAGTTGCTTCCTTGTTTTAACTTCTCATTTCTGTCTTTTACTCTTTGTCTAATTAATGCTAAACTATCCCTAATAATTCCAGAATGATTAACATAAAAGCAGCAAGTTTCTCCTAGTGCTACACACAAACCTCCTTGCTTAAGAAATAAGAGGTCTAAACCTCTTTTATTCTGCAGTACTACTTCAGCTAAAGAATTAAGAGATGTTTCAAGATGATTAATTGATTTCTCTAGAGTGCTTAAATCGTCATTAATCTGCTTTGTGAGCCAGGCTATACCTTGATTCCCTGTAACCAAAGCAGCAGTCCCAATTGCAGCTGATCCTGCCACTCCTAGGCCAACTAGGAGCGGCACAAGCAGTGGAACTGCTCGCTTACGCCGAGGATAGTTATATCCTCCCCACAAATCCATTGCTTGT